>NC_037681.1:88457210-88757210 GCF_003255815.1 Theropithecus gelada
ATAAAAAAAAAAAAAAAAAAAAAAAAAAAAAAAAAAAAAAAAAAAAAAAAAAAATTAACAAACTGCCCCAATCTCAGATAACTTCTAAAGACTGAAAAAAAAAAAAAAATACTACCTGATTAAAAAGCCAAGCAGTTAAATTGGAGGCATAAATTGGGTCTTTATTACCAAGTGCTCCACCTCTCTCTTAAATCATTACATTCACTCTAATATTTCTTTAGCATAGGGGCAGAAGGCAGTTTGATGTATAATGGAAAGGACTCAGTATTTGGAGTTAGTCATAACTTCTAAGATACATCATCAGATACCTGCAAAACCCTGTCTTCTAGCCTAGTTCAGTTCAGTCTGTATCTTAGCAGTTACTATTTGCCATAGGATAGGGGTAAAATAAAGCAGTCTCTTGACTGGGATAGCTCAAATTCCATTTCCTCTCTGGTATCCACTCTTCCCCACTGTATCATAAGCTTCTCAATTAGGAAGACTATGTCTGCTACCACCTTTTAGAAACCCAGGAGCCAAAGTCCTATGATGCATTCAATAGCTGTCCCAATACATTTTGGAAGGAAGAACTGAGACATGCTGTTACTGTTTCATATCACTATGCTCCAGATGGAGAAAATCGTTTTCCCAAGTAAATCAGGGCCCACGCTATACCTTGCCTTATCCTCTAGGGCACCATTCTCTTCTTGGTTTCAGTTCAGCCCCACAAAAGTAATAGTGAAAAAATCCGACCTGGGGCTTCCAGGTCTCTCATCATGCCATCTCCTCTGTTTCTCTCCACTGATCTAGAAAAATGCAGTAGATACTATAGGGCAGCTGACTCTTTGAGTAGCAGGCCAGAGTCTCATGAATGCATGTCCCTACTGGATCCCCATGGCATGAGGGCACTATAATTAAGTGCTTTGACTTTATTACCTCTTCCACCTGAGCCTTCCCTGCTCCATTATATGTATCCATCAGTCCTTAGATTTCATACCTAGGCACTTGCTTTCAGTATCTCCATGTCTGCTGCACTATCAATTAATGGCTACAAAGAATTCCCTAGAATCCAAGCCTTCCTGGCCACATACCCTGGGGTCCAAGTGGCTCCTTCATTTTGGCAGATTGCTCCCATGACTTCTTGGGTCTTCTAGTCAGCATCAAGGATATTGCAAGCCACTTCCAAATTGTTTGCTCTCAGTATGCAATATTCCACTCTTCTTCCTCTGGCTACAGTTGAGAGAGCCAGGGAGTAAGGTCTCTACCTGTGAAGAGGATCTACCTCTGCACATAGCCATAATTTGATTCCCCTCTCTGGGATTCATACAGGGAGTTACTGAGCCAAGAGTTTATTATCGAGCTTAGCATGAATATACAGTGAGGAGAGCTGAGTGCAAAACCAAATGTTCCAAGTGTTCCTAATTCCATGTGTTTTGAAGTGCCTGAAGCAGGAATTTTATGGAAGAGGGAGAGTCTTCCCTGGTGGTAAATTAAGGATACTTCTTTTTAGCTCTGGATCACGATCAGGTCTTTAGCAGTCAACTAATCCCATTCTGTCTTTATTTTCTAATTGTATTCTTACCAACACAGCTCAGCTTTTTTCACAGTAGAGTAAGCCTTGCTAAAAAAGAAAAAAAGAAAAAAAGAAAAAAAAAAAAAAAAAAGCTTCTCTGTTCCGAGGCTCCCTCTAAAACACGTCTTTGCTTCCAAGGGTAATGAACTCTTTTATAATAAACGCCTCACTTTAATGCACGCTCTCTTTGGTTTCCAGGAACTGCCTTATAATTACACCGCTCAGTATTGCATGTCAGAGGTTTGCTTCGCCTTTAATATTTTATGAAGAAATTCAGATTTTGACAGTAAAAATATTTAACCCAGAGGACCCGAAACCCAGACTATTATTTTGTAAAGTAGCCATCTAGCTGCACACTTGTGCACCGCTGCCTTCCCCAGTGCATACTCACACTCTTTGATACTCTCTGAGCAGACCCAACCACATGCTGTCCAGATGGAAACCTGGCTGTATCATTACATTATATTGAAATAACCCAATACCACCTGTTTCTGTTGGGGTTCCTGCCAACATTTTCCCATAAAACATTTATTTTGCTAATATTTTAGTTGGTCACCACAGAAGGACACTTGAAGTTAAAGATTTACCATGTGTTACCACCACTCAGAGCCAAAAGAGGCAAAAAATAAAATAAAAAGCCCTTTGAAACCAGGCAGCAGAGTTTGAGAAGAGCAAATGTCTATCTATTGTTTCCAAAGGTGGATGCCTCACCTGGCATGATGTCATCACGGGCACAGGGATTTCAAAACAAGCTTTTCTTGGCAATCTTCACAGAATGAATTACTCTCCTGTCTCTGGTGCTCATCTTTGGATCATAAAATATTTTCAGCTTTGTGAGATCTTCCTGCTCCTTGGCAAATTGTATTTTGTAAATAAGTTCATGGAGATAAGGAATTAATTAGATGAATTTGATTTATAGATACACATGCATATATTATTTGCATTCCATGAAGAACAGGATGGGAGAGGGGGAGTCAATGTCACATATTAGGAAATGACCCTGCACAGGATGTTCAAAGTCACTCGATGCCCTTGGGGGCAGAAGCAATGCATTTATCTTCAAGATTGAACAGCCAATGGAACCCTTTGGTCAAGAGACATAATGCAACATAATTGTCAAGTGTTTTGTTTCTTTTTTCTACTCTTTGCAACTACTTCCTATTTTTTGTTATGAAATACAAAGTTAAAGCCAAACTAGCCCAAAAATCAGAAGGCCATTGGAATAGTTTGCCAAAGGTATCATTTGGAGCTGGATTTGGGAAGGAAGAACTGTTGGTACCTGGTTGCCCGTTCACCACCTACCTCATGTGCCACTGTAGCTGGACCCAGCTTCCCTGCTGTATTTTTAGCTTACACCTACATTACAGTCTTAATTTTCTCCCGCACACTGAACCCCCTCTCAACAATAAACCCCAGAGGATGGGGGAAACACACAGACTAATGGCATTTGGCTGCTACACGTCCCTAACATCTCCAGTCTTTTGGCTCTTATGACTCCTGGGATATCCATCGATTTTCCTGGGACTCTCATGCACTACAAGACAGTCTTTCTATTATTTTACTTGGTGATTCACTTGCAAAGGTTAACTGCATGGCCTTTTTCCTGGCCCTGGTTAATTAGGAGGATGGGTCTTCCCCTAATCCCCACTTCTTGACTGGCTTATTGCTAAAAACCAGAGGAAGGGAAAAGAATGATGTTAGCCTGGAGCCCCACTCATGTAATGTGTCCATTTTTCAGCCAAAGGAGCTCTTTTACACCAAAACACCTACTTTGCATTGTAAAAGTAATTTATATTTTAGATATTTGTTTTAAAAGTCAACTTGTAACCTGTAATGGCTATAGATATAGATTAAGGATCACAAGTAAAGCAATGTACCTCTCCTGGCGGCTTCCATTCACATTCACATATCCTCCCTAAAGACAGATAATCATATAATTAAGCAATCCATTTCTCAGCATATATGCGCTGTACAGAAGACAGTGATACAGTGAATTCTGGTGTGTGCTTTGGTTCAAAGTATAAAATACTGAATAATCACATTTTTTATGAAAGCACTTGACCTTTAAATTGATATTTCCACCCAACAGATTATAATTATTGTTCAAAGAGGTGTTGAATGCAGCACAGCTAATCCATAGGTGGCCCGTCTGTTACTCAACGGTTACGGCTTGTGTCCAACTGATGATATTAGCTGACGGCCATAAAAAGGGCAGAAAGGGTCACTTTTGGCTTCCTGTCAATACCAGCCTTGATTTTTTTTTCCTCCTCTAAGATCATGAATCTGAATTCTTAAGGTCAACCTAAATTCATAAATATCACCTGCAGATTTGCATCTTTCTACTTACAGAATGTCACCATTCTGGATGAAGCAAAGCAGGACAAGTGGTAACTGAGTCTTGAGTGTCGATCGAGGCTGCTTCCGAAACAAAAGTTCCCCCTTAAGTCGAGCTGCCAAATTTAGCAAATAAAAAATACAGGATGCCCAGTTCAATTTGAATTTCAAAAGGATAAGTATGTCCCATACAGCAAATTATTCATTATCTGAAAATCAAATTTAACTGGGCATCCTGTATTTTATCTGGCAGCTCTACCCCGGAGCAGTCAATCTCTGAGTCTGATGTGCCCTAATTATCTGTATTTTTCTCTTTTCTACAGAAGATACATCAAATACAGACAGCTATAGCAAACAACATACTCAGGTCACTGATGGCTGAAAACAAGGAGCACTAAGAAGTCAATATCCATCATCCTGCCTGTTGTTTATTTTTATTAGTTACTGATTGGACCATTTCCCTTTTCATGATTAAACAACTCTCTTAATCATCGCCTCAATTCCTGGAATCCTTTATCAAGAGCAAGGACAACTCTGTCTGGGCTGAACAAGGAAAAATGTGAAATATATGCTAATATTTAAAAGCTTCTTGTTTACCCTGCCAGCATCTATCAAGGTAAGCACATTGTGTGAATTTATCATGAGACGTGCACAAGGAGATGCAGTAGTTTCTGACACAGTCAAATCTTTTCTGGTTAAGCTCTGGGAATGGGCCCTATCCTTCCCCCAAAGTGTCTTCCCAGCATACCAAGCTCAGGCCTAGACCAAGAGGAAGGGCCGGAGCCACCACGGTGAGCAGAAGGCAGAGAGGAGAGCTCTACAGACACCCACAGTATGGCTATCAGGCCAAAAGAGCATCCTGGCTCACATCTGCAGACTTCTCCCTCACCACTGGCTATCCTGCCCTTGACTGGCTAGAAGGGAGGATCACGGATATAAGGATATCACATCCTTATAAAATTGTACTGAATCCAAGGCTCGGGGATATAAATCTCCCTGGCCTTCCCCTGCATTCCCCCTTCCTTCATGCCATAAAGGGGCCACCACCATAAACTAAATCTGAAATCACAGCATATCAGAAGAAAACAAACTAAAAATCCATACCAAAGCAGAAAATCAAGAGTGGAGACTGAAAACATGATTCTTATCTTTATTGACCATTGCATTGATGAGAATCAATAACAACTGTAAATGTTTCCATTTCACATTTAGAATGTTTTATATTGGTCTAGAAGTTTAGAGTTCAAAGAGCATGTTCATTTACCTCATTTTATATTGCAGTGATTTATTGTACAAAAGGAACTTAAGAGCCTTTTGATCAATCTGTAACAGATATAGTTTTCCTAACCAAGTGCTTCTCCAAGTATGGTTCTCAAAACTGGTCCATGCCGGCAGCATCAGCACCACCGAGGACTTGCTAGAGATGCAGATACTGGAGCTCCATCCCCAGACCTGCTGAATCAGAAACCCTGGGGGTAGGCCTAGCAATCTTTTTTGTCACAAGTCCTCCAGGGAATTTCTGTACACCCTATCATTTGAGAACCACTGCCCTAGCCTCCTAGAGACTGCCAGGGCTTCCTGAGTTCCTCTTCACCATCTGAACCAAACAGTGGCATTTTTCAAGCACTATTTGTAGAGTGTTTATCTGTCTTTGCCAATAGTAAAGTCGGGTCTTCAGATTTCTGTACCAGATTTAAGAACAGACTGTAACGCAGTAGTTTTCAACATTAAGAAAATGGTTCCCATTTTTTCTTCATATCCTCTCCCCATCACACGCACGTGCGCGCACACACACACACACACATACATACATACATACATACACGCTGCCCCTGCCCATTTCACAGTGTCTCTCCCAGCTCCCCAGACCCCTATTCTGGGACATTCTGCACTCCCTCCCCACACCCTCCTCTATAAAATGCACTTTTTAAAATCTTAGCCTCCAGTCTGTACCACCTTCGCCTCCATATTCACCCATCCCCCATTAGCCCTCTTCAGCCTCTATCTTTTTGCAGCTTCCAAAACTTTTGCATTTACAGCCTCACCCTAGGCACTATCTTTCACCCAACACTTTGTGTCCATTTCTGGAATCCTGTCTCCCAGCTCCCCTCCTTCCCACTCCTGCCCTACATACATTTTCTCTCCCACACGAGTGCCAGCTCCTTTCCCACACGTCAGCCAGACTCCCTCATTTGCTGCCCATCCCCAGTTCCCACTTTTTTCTTGATGATTTTTGCTCTCATCCCCTAGAATAGAGATGACCAGCGCCACACGCAATCCTCTCTGGGTCTCCCCTCCTCTGACATCCTCTCCTCTCCTCTGACATCACCAGTCTTTGGCTTTTATTTCTGCTTCAATAGAAATATTTTTTCTCTGAGGCCATAGTCTTCTCCAACTTTCATACTTATCTTTTGTTACCTATCCACTAGTTTCTTTTTTAAACATATTGAAGTGAATAGTTGATTTGAAGGAAAAAATATTAGATAAAAAAATTGTTCAGGTAATAAGAGGATGAACCAAAAAATGTGGATGTGGTCACAGAACAAATGATGGTATCAAATGCTGATGCAGCAGGGGGTGGTGGGCACGTCGGAAAGCAGAATATGTTAAATATTGTGAGAAAAGACCCTGGGGTAGAGATGAGCATGTAGCTACAGACAGCAGTGGGATGCCAGCATGAGAAGGGTGGAAGGAAGGTTCAGGTAAGACAAAGATGTTTATCCTTTTTAGGTCAAAGCCCATGTTGAAAATCTAACGAAATCTAACAAGTCCTCATAGAAAAATGCCCAAACAAGCAAAAGTTTGCATTTATTTCTGGCACGTGGAAGAACTCATGAAGCCTAAAGGGGATGACGTCCAGAGACCTCAGGTAGAGAAACATGCGGGGTTTGGGCGCCAGTCCAAAAGGCTTCAATGCCAGAAAATGCAACAAAACTTGGACTTCATCCAAGTGGCAAGGTGGTATGTGTTTTAGGATGCTCAACTTCGTGTACTTTATATTTTGTGTACACATCTCATGCCGAACCTTCCCTGGCTACCACAGGGAGTGATATGAAAAGACTTTGTGAAATCCACGTTTTGATTCTAGAAACTTCAGGCCAGCAATATCGGCTTGATGCCAGAAAAACCAGCCACTAACATATTTTGAAAATGATGTCGTAGATAGAGTACAGGAAATGATTATCACTGGGCAGATAAAAGGAAAACATCTTAAAAGAGAATATAAACTTTTTAACCTACTCTAGAGGCAACATGTAAAAACGTCTGTGCACCAGAGAAAGAAAATTCAGTGATATGTGTGAGGAGTGGTTTGCATGTGTGTGAGGTTAGAGAAAAAGCCACACGTGGATTGCAGATGTATTGGTTTTATCTACTGAGTGCTATTCTGCCGATCCTGAAACAAGAAAATTACCATTTTTGTGTTTTCAGTGTAATAGTATCAGGTAACACAGATTCATCGGTTGCCATATGCCAAGCACCTCATGTGCATGGTTTCATTCAGATCCCTTCTTTACCCTATGAGGCAGACACTCATATAAATGAAGGGCTGAGACCCAGAGAGCTTATGCAAAGAATGGCTAAGTTGCTGTCCTAGAACCCGAAACTGGGATGAACTAGACCAAGATTAAACCAGATGGCCTGACTCTGTCAAAGGCTTGCTTCTTAACACCATTCTGGATCCAACAATAGTTCTCTCTCCCCAAAACTGACATGGCTCAAAATCTGAATTCCCCTGTTGACCCAGTTTCCAACCAGATCCACAAACTGTAATTGGATTATGCAGTTGGAATCTGAGAAACAGGAAAGTGCAAATGGCCAAAATAATGAGCACTCGTTAAACTTCTTGGAAAGAACAACACTGCTTCAAGGCAGTGCCTACAAGCAAGTTTTGCTTGAAGAAAATAACTAAAACATAATCATTACTTTTAGAGATCTTGGTTGATTTCACCCAATATCCATTCCTCTGCTTGTTTTCCCAGAGAAAATGTGTAGGTGCCCTCTTATTAAAAATAAACTTGCATCCCAGTCTACCCCAGAGCAAGATCAAATGGCTACCACAGGGAGTGATATGAAAATGGAGTCATTTCTTTGAAATTCCCAAGGGTGCTTTTTTGCTTTAAAGAGCAATGAAGTCACTTTCTGCTAGTAATTTATTATTTCCACCAGTTATTCAAATATTTGTCTACATGTTGAAAAATTAGTCCTTATTCAAACAAGTTTTTGCTTTTAGAGCAAAGACATTCTAAATGTTCAGTAAAACTGGATTCTAGCAAAGGGATACACCTAAAGATAAAGTAATTAAAGGCACATGCTCGCTTTCTTCTTAGACAAGCAAACTAAAAATACAAAAAAAAATAAACAAAGCCTACACCTTTCTTCAGCAGACATGGGGCTTCCCAGATTGGACTGGACGCCTAAGCTCAAAAAATGAGGTTGGCTTCATCCAAACATCACCTGCTTTGCCATTTCCCTGGGCTTGCATGCTAAACAGGTTCAGTCATTTCTGAAAATCATGGTTCCGGCTGGTCTTTCTTTTGTCCTTGGCATTCTTAGCCTCAGCCAATAGCAGTATGAAGACATTAACCTTATTAAACATAGATTGTGGCTGGTGTTATTGGAAAGAAGTTTAGTTTGTTATTCACCCATTATCACATTATAGATGACTTTTATCGCTATAGTGGTCATGTTTATGTGGGTAATTGCCCCCTTTCCATCCAAATAATATAAGTACCATTAGGCAGGAAGGAAAACGAAATGGGAAGGAGAGTAGAGTGCATAATGGGAGGAAAGGACTATTTCCTAAATGCTCCCTGACTTACTGTAGGGAACAAATGAATTACTGCACCCTTCTAAAACTTCAGTGCCCTTGGTAAAAGCAGACAGAGACAGGAGAAAGGGTAAGCATTTTGTCTTTCTGGAAAAAAGGGCAAATTATTTTATATATATATATGTGTGTGTGTGTATATATATATATATATATTTTTTTTTTTCCAAATACCACTCAGTAAACTAAGTATTTCCATACTGTTCCCAGCAAGCAGGGAAAAGCATATGGAAGGAGGGAGAGAGAGATCATACATAACTTCTTCAGACTTGAGGGAGGGTCAGGAAAATACTCAAAGAAATAAACTGTGTAAATAAATACAATAAATAATCCTAACAGCCTCTGAAACCTCACTTAAGGCATAGATGGTGCCTAGAAGCCAAAGTTTCCACCCAGTCAGCAATAGCATTCAAACACATCATCATTTAGGGAGTTGCTTTTTCTCATCATCTGTTTATCCTCAACTGCCCTCATTGTTCAGCACAGTAAGTGCTCAGTAATTGCCTTATGAATGTATAGGAAATCACCTCATTGAGCATCTACCATATACATAGGATTCTTTTTAATAATTATCAAGTTCCAGATATGTTAAAGTTAGGGAAAGAAAATTTGGTTTGGGTCAGCAAGTTCAGTAAATCGGTCTCGTAAAAGAAGTGTGAGGAGAGCATTTTCCATTGACCTTTTCTCCACATTTAAAGTGTCTCTGAATTTGACAGTAGATATCAAGAGATTTGGAAAAGGTCATGCCTCTTGCCCAAGTAGCTCAACTTCCAGTTATCTGCCCCCAAGGAAGTCATAAGAGGTATGAACAAGGATTTATGGTGGAGATGTTCATCACAGCACTATTTAGAATATCAATATCCATGGATACACATGCCCAGGCACAGGGTCAAGTTTAAATTAAGCTGGGATCAAAGTCAAGTCATGCAATGGCCTCCCAGTGACCATTACATGTGATATTTTTTAAAGTTTCTTTAATGCCATGGAAGATATTTGATGATATAATGATAAATGAAAAAAAGCAGGATGCAGTGCACTTGACACAGGATGATCAAAATCTACATCAGAGAAAGAGCTACAGGAAGAGAGAGAGACACACACATAAAGAGAAAATCAAAAGTTAACATTCCAAGTCACGATGAGGGGTTACCCCTTGGTTATGAAGGTTATGAGGTTACAAATGATTTCTTTCATCTTTTTAAAATTTCCTGTTATTATATATTCCCACCTTGTTTTTATAGTCAGAAAAAAATAAATTTTTTGTCACAGAATTGTTAACTGTTTAAACCAGGTTAGGAAGTCTAATCATAGGGAAAACAGGAGATATTCTAAATTCTGGCAGCTTCAATTGCCAGAATTCAATTGCCATAAGTTTTCTGTGCGGTTGTTGTTGTTGTTGTTGTTGTTTGTTTTTTTAGACAGGGTCTCACTCTGTCACCCAAACTGGAGTGTAGCGGTACAATCATGGCTCACTGCAGCCTCCCCATTCTGGGCTCAGGCAGTCCCCCTGCTTCAGCCTTCTGCTACCAGATGATCTCTACAGTTTTCCTATGGTTTCTTGAAGACTTCTGTGCATTTTCCCTAATAGCCAACTACTTATGATCTGTGAGTCTGCAGGAGCTAATAATTACAAGAATTTTCCCAGAAAAGGAAGACGGAAAGGGAGGTCAGGAGAGTACAAGTCAAGCCATAGGTTGCCATTGGCTTGTTGGCAAGTCACTTAACCTCTTGAGGCCTCCTTTGTGTCACACACTAGGTAATTTTTAAGCTCCCTTGTAGTTTTAAGTCCAAAAAATAATTATCTTTTCCATGCTGTCCTAGGAGGTCACCACCAAATAATTTGCATTTGGAGCATGTAGACTTCAATTGATCTTCAGTGAAAGAACGGCCTTCCAGTCACTCTGGAGGATGACAGAGGCCAGTCACTCACACTTGGGCCATTGCATAGCCTTCCTCTCACATCTCCTGGTTTCTAGGCCTCACCACCAGGATCCTCTTAGAGTTCTGCTCATCCCACAAGGTGTGATTTTTAACATGTCAAATGCACTTTTACTATCAACAAAGCGTACTGTGCTGGGAAAACAGTGGCCTGCAGCCTTTTCGGAGACACAGCTGCCTTTGAGAAACTGTGGGAAACATTGACCTCTCCTCAGAAAAATGGTCTTTCACATCAAAATTTGACTGACCACTTCATGGAGTCACAGACTTGCAGCCCAAAGTCCTTGGATGCCAGGTTAGAAATCCTTGGTGAGGAAAGTATTTACCCATTCAACAGGGCCCCAGATGATTTTAAAGCATGCTTCTTTTTCACGAGTAAGATGATCATGATGACTACAAATCACGTAATGAAGGGGCCTGCCCAGGCCCTGTGAGTCAGGAAGAAGGGAACCCAAAGCTGTAATCCTTCAGTGCAACCCAGGAACAGCAAGCCTCAGGACAGCGGTGAGGACCACAGGAAAGGGGGCACAGCTCAGAAACCACTCCCTGCTCCAGAGCCCATCTACAAGTGACAGAGCTGCAACCGCCACCAGGGCAGTCTTCTCCTGGATGAGAATTAGGACTCAGGTTTACAATGCCCCAGGCATTATCTCACTGGTCCTCACTACAACTCTCTGTGCTACTACTGAGCTTGATCGTACATGGTACCCAACATCTCCATTTTGTAGATGAGGAAACTAAGTATCAGGGAGGATAAGAAGTTTTTCCAAAGTCACAGAGCCAGCAAATGTCAGGGGCATGATTCAGGCTCTGCCTGGCTCTGTTCCACCCAAGTCAGGCTAACTATTACCTGGCAAGCCCCCATGCTCAGCTCAGTCACAGGGTTGTGTTTCTCAGAAAACATTGCCATAAGTTGAACACAAGTGGCACAAAGGAGACTCACGGAAAATTAGCAGCAAGTGGTAGCTGAATAGCAGTAGATTTTTTTTTTGAGACAGGATTTCACTGTCCCCCAGGGTAGAGTGCAGTGGCATGATCATGACTCCCTGCAGCCTCCACTTCCTGGGCTCAGGCAATCCTCCTGCCTCAGCATCCCAAGTAGCTGAGACTATAGGCATGGGCCACCATGCCTGGTTAATTTTTTCAATTTTTTGTAGAGAGGGAGTCTCATTATGTTGCCCAGACTAGTCTTGAACTCTTGGTGTCAAGCAATCCTGCATTGTCCTCCCAATGTGCTGGGATTACAGGTGTGAGCCACCATGCCTGGCTGGTAGTAATGTCTTAATGCCTGATGCTCTCAAAGTTCTGTTTGAGGGAGGAAGTAAGAAGGAAGATAGCCTAGGAACCTCTAAAAAAAAAATAGCATCTTTGTTTTTATTCATTTGCAGAGTCATCATTTCTCTGTGCACCCAATGCTGTGAGTGACCAGCTACAGCCAGGGAAACTCTGTAGCTCCAGAACATGGCCAAGGCCTTTGCTGAAATCCCAGAGCCAGGGAATCACACAGAAGTGCATGGCAAGGCTGGCTCTATGTTCCAGGGGGCTGGCTACTTCTCTTAATAAAACAGACTCCCTCTGTCCCCTCAACTAAGAATCATAGAACTTTAAAAATGGAAAGAACCTCAAATATTACTTGGTTTAATGGCTTCCTCTTTTTCATCACTCCCACCCTTCCTTCCCACCTTTACCATAGACCTTATTTTGTCAAGGAAGAAATTCAAAACCAGAGAAAAGAAGTTGCTTAAGACCCTACAGATCATTGTTAGAGGGTAGAAGTTGAACATAAGTCTATTATGGACCAGGAAGTATATCACGTAATTTACAAATAGCATCTCATTTAAACTTACAGTTATTCACTGAAGTAGATCTTATTACACTCATTTTATAGACGGAGAAACTAATGTTCAAGAAGATAAATAATTCACCATGGTCAAAAAAAAAATCATTTGAACATAAATACCCTAACCCATAAAGCCAATGCCTTTTTCGAAAAACTCTATAGACCATTAGAGATGAGCCAGAAGTTACCCTGATGATGCTCCTGTGAAGTGCTGGTCAGGGTGTTTAGGTTCCCCTGCACTCCTTTCACCTCTCCCTCACAGTCTGGAGAATGAACAGCAGACATGGTGATGGATACAAAAAGGAGACCCCTCTGATGGGTGCCGTGGTGACAGACAGCAAAGACCAGATCCAAGAAAGTGCCATCTTGGATGGGATATGTGCCAGAGTGGATGGATGACATGCCCAAGGGTCAAAAGGGATACGTGACATTTCAAAGGTAACAGAATAGTAACAAAATGGATGAGTTAAAAATATATAAATAAATAAATAAAAACATTTTTTTTCTAACAATCTCA
The DNA here is from genome assembly GCF_003255815.1 of Theropithecus gelada. Taxonomy (NCBI): domain Eukaryota; kingdom Metazoa; phylum Chordata; class Mammalia; order Primates; family Cercopithecidae; genus Theropithecus; species Theropithecus gelada. Next base: position 88,470,217 of record NC_037681.1, read on the forward strand.
GAGTATCAGCTGCCCACATACAACTTACCATCAATGCTGAGGAAAGAAGGCAATAAAAGAATGACAATCCAAGTTCGGTGATGAAGGAAAAAGGCAACAAGATTAAGCTTTCTGCATCAGGCGTAATATATAGAAGCCCAAAGTCAGGGTAAAGTGAGTTATAGAAAAATAAAGATTACTTTTTTCACAGCAATAATCAGTTTCACAGTTACCATTTGCATGAAACTGGTTATTCTATCATGCTACCAATTCAGAAATGCCCCATAAAAATTATGCAAATTATTTCATTTGAAATAAGCTTTAAGTCCATTTTAGGGAAAGGAAAAAAGAAGGACCCAAACCATGTACCCATTTCCCATGTGAAACTCATCAACCCTCCTGCCACTACTTGTTATTACAGATTTGAGGAAAAGTAGAAGAGAGAGAAGAGAAGAGAAAGAAACGTTCTAGAGTAATCCAATTTGGGGGGAATTGGGGTAGTGGGGCGGGTAGTGAGAATAAAACTGTCAAAAGAAAAGATAGATTATAGACCGGGTGTGGTGGCTCACAACTGTAATCCCAGCACTTTTGGGAGGCCAAGGCGGACGGATCATGAGGTCAGGAGATCGAGACCATTCTGGCTAACATGGTGAAACTCCACCTCTACTAAAAATACAAAAAATTAGCCGGGCTTGGTGGCAGGTGCCTATAGTCCCAGCTACTCAGGAGGCTGAGGCAGGAGAATCGCTTGAATCCTGGAGGCAGAGGTTGCAGTGAGCCGAGATGGCGCCACTGCTCTCCAGCCTAGGCAACAGAGCAAGACTCTGTCTCAAAAAAAAAAAAAGACAAGACAGTTTATACTTCCCTGTGCCCTTCAAAAACTGATTCAGTCCAGAAATAAGGATTCTCAGAATTCTTGATCAAGAAATCATCTAGCTTTTCTCTGTCATCTTCAGGAAAACCAATGGCTACAGAGACATGAGGCCAGTGAAATGAGAAGTTTCCCAGAAGAAGAGATTCCAAACTGCCCTCAGTCGCAAGCCTGCATTAGGACTAAATAAAGCTGATCAGCATGTATCAATCTGTATCTGTGTGATAGATTCATTCATGTCAGTCTCCCCGTTGAAAAACAGTTTCCACAAGGGCAGACTGTGACAGTGTTACAACGTACCAATGTACTCTTCAAAACTAGCACAGTGCCTGACATAGAATCTATCCTACATTAATTTTGTTGAACAAATGAAATAAAAAAGTCTACATCCCAGGAATTGGAAATACTCTGTTATGATTAGATATCTGCACTACACATGAAGTGAGGTAGTGTTATTTGAAAATGGAATTAAATTAGTAAATAAGTTTATATTGCAAATATAGGGCAAGTGTAAAAACACACTTTTAAAAGTATCCTTGGTATGCAAAAAGAGGAAAAAAATTATATAAAATTTTCAACTAAAATGAAAGAAAGCAAAAAATGGGGGAAAAGAAAAAGTGATGAAAAGAAAAGTTATAAATAAAGTAGATATTAATCCAATTGTGTCACTAATCACTTTAAATATAAATGATCTAAACATAATGAAAAGTCAGAGATTGTCAGATGGATACACAATAAGACACAACTATATGTTGTCTACAAAAACCCATTTTAAATATAAAAATACATTAAATACTACATCACAGTCTTCCTTTTCTCCTATCTCTACCCTCATGCGCACATGCCTGTGCGCGCACACACGCACACACATACTTTTAGTTAAAAAAAAAATTTGGCCGAGTGCAGTGGCTCACACCTGTAATCCCAGCACTTTGGGAGGGCAAGGCAGGTGGATCACAAGGTCAGGTTTTCGAGACCAGCCTGGCCAATATGGTGAAACCCCGTCTCTACTAAAAATATAAAAATTAGCTGGGTGCGGTGGCATGCACCTGTAATCCCAGCTACTTGGGAGGCTGAGGCAGGAGAATTACTTGAACCCAGGAGGCAGAGGTTGCAGTGGGCCAAGATCATGCCACTGCACTCCAGCCTGGGCAACAGAGCAAGACTCCATCTAAAAAAAAAAAATTATAGAGCTAAGAATGAGTTACTTCCTATTCTCAGTATACTAGATCCTGTACAACGTATTAATCAAAACATTGACACAAAAGGATTCAGAGTTCTCATGGTTTCATACCTTCTACAAACAGTTCCCACTATTCTGGAACAAAACTGAAGGAGGCACTTAACAAACTTGCTGAAGTCTTGCTCTTATATACACAGACAGGCTTTAACATATAGCTGAAAATCACTTACAGTTTCTCAGGACAGTGATGAAAGAAAACATGTAAATGTAACCCATATGTTAACTTTGATATTTGTCCCCTAGCCCTGTCAGGTTAATATTTCACACTTGGAAAATGACAACCTCTCTTGTTATGTTGCTTAAAGAAAACCAAAGTTTTGCTTACCTAAATGAAAATAAGGTTGTTTCCACCTTATGATGTCCAAATGGGACTTAGTCTCTTCCCTAAACCTATTACTTCTAATAATTTTCACTTTTTCCTGAAGAAGAAACTCAAATTCAACTTTCTGAACCAAATCAGTCACTAATTGAAATAAATGCTGGGAGGAGAGCATATAAGCATTTTTAATTCAAACAACAAATATCATATGATTAATAATGTGTCATTCAACTTTCTGCTAAACTAAGCCTTGATCTTTTCAGTTGTATGTTGATTATATGATTCCATTTCAAAAGTTCTGCATGAGAATAACTCTGCTTGCAGGAAAACTAGCAAACACAAAGTTCTTATTTGGTCCACCTATGTTCTCCTGCCTCAACTGTTCTTTCAAAAAAAAAAAAAAAAAAAAAGTTAGTTGATAGCATATTCAAAATGAGAGATTTCACATATATACCCTGATTTCCAGACATCTCCTGAAAACTAGATCTATTAAACAGGCTTATCCATTCACCTGGCAACAATCAGCTTGCCTAATAACAATTGCTCCCTTTAGACAAGGCATGTGCTTTCCAGTTTGCCAGTTGCCACCATTCCATATTGATTCCCTGGCACTGAGACCCAATGCCAGCTGCCATTTACCATCATGCTTCTGCTGCTGTTTTTCTTGTAATAGAGAACTATTCCTCTGTTATTTGTGTCACTATGAAAAGTGGGGATATACACCAAGAGAATATCAAGTCTGTTATACTCACTGCATGCTTCCATCATGTACATTCACTGACCCATCATTTAAACATTTTGGTTTGAAACCTATGCCCTATATAACAGTGATGAAATAGTCATTCACTCTGAAAGTTAAGAGGTGCCAGCCAGCTACAAACTAGGGTTTGTCGAGGTTTGTTCATGTAATAAGTGTAATCAAGATGACACTATACATAGGAAGAATAAAAAGGAACTCCAAGTCATCAAAAATTTTCTGAAAAATCAAGACTTTCCATGTGATGGTGAATATTGAGTGTCAATTTGATTGGCTTGAAGGATGCAAAGCATTGTTCCCGGGTGTGTCTGTGAGGGTGTTGCCAAAGGAGATTAACATTTGAGTCAGGACCAGGAAAGACAGACCCACCCTCAGTCTGGGTGGGCACCATCTAATCAGCTGCCAGCATGGTCAGAATAAAAGCAGACAGAAGAACACGGAAAGACTAGACTGGCTTGGTCTTCTGACCTACATCTTTCTTCCATGTTGGATGCTTCCTGCCCTCGAACATCAGACTTCAAGTTATTCGGCTTTGGGTTTGTTTTTTTTTTTCCTCCTCCTCCTCCTCTTCCCTTTCTTCTTCCTCCTCCTTCTTCTTCCTTTTCCTTCTTCTCCTCCTCGTCTTCCTTCTTCCTTTTTCTCCTTTTTCCTCCTCCTCTTCCTCCTCCTTCTTCTTCTTCTTCTTCCTCTTCTTCCCCTTCTTCCTCCTCTCTTATTCTTCCCCTTCCCCATTTTTTTCACTTCTCCTCTTCCTGCTCTTCCTCCTCCTCCTTCTTCTTCCTCCTCTTCCAATTTTTCTTTTTCCTCTTTCTCCTCCTTCTTCTTCTTTTTCCTCCTCCTCTCCCCCATTCTAGAATTCCAGATATACATATGTTTAAATGTTTGATATTGTCACAGAATTCTTGAATAGTCTGTTCTGATGCTTTTGTTTCATTTTCATTTTTCTCTTTTCGTATTTTAGTCTGAATAATTTCTGTAGATCTAGTTTTAAATTCACTGTTTTTTTTCCTCAGATGTGTCAAGTCTATTGATGAGCCTGACAAAGGCATTCTTCATCTCTTTTATTGTGTTTTTTATTTCTAGTATTTCCATGTGATGATTTTTGTCATTTTCATTTCCCTACTGAGATTATCTGTCTGCTCTTGCATGTTGTTTGCTTTTTCCATTAGATCCTTTAAAGTATTAGTTATACTTATTTTAAATCCCTGTCAGGTAATTCCAACATTTGTGCCATATTTTATTCTGATCTGATGATTGCTTTGTCTTTGAAGCTGTATTTTTTTTCTTGCTTTTTCATATGTTTCCTAACTTTTTCTACATCCTGAGCATGAATCTAACTTAACTTTGATATCAAAATATAAAAGGAGCATTCAAGGAAAGAGTACTGCATGCATTACTAAGCATAGTTTTGGAAAACAAAATAAAACAGTGTATAAAAAGAATAATACATCATGATTAAGTTTGGTTTAACACTAAAAATATTAGTTAACATAATCCAACACATTAAGACAGCAAAAGAGAAAAATCATGTGATTATCACAGTAACTGCATTAAAAAGCATTTGATAGTGTTTTAATCCTTTAATAATTTAAAGTAAAAACTATTAGGAAAAATAGGAAAAGGGAACATTCTTAACTAATTTTTAAAGTAATAATTTCAAAAATACATAAACAGAGAGAGAGATCATCATGGCAGATGGGAGGCAGGACTACATTGCAGCTCCAGACAGAACAGTTTACGGAAGCTCGCAGTGTGAATTTTAACTCCAGATCGACTGCAAGAACAAACCAGCAATCCTGAGAGGACCCACAGACCCTCTGAAGGAAGCAGACTGCCCCTGCAGGACCCAGGAAACACCCCAAATACTGTGAGTGCCCCAACTGCAGAGGTGGGAAAAGGAGACCCTCCTCTCCCAAACACACACTGGAGAAGTTGAAGGTCTGTTTGTGGGAGAAGTTTCCGACCTTACCTGAAGCTGAGCCAATTTAGAGTCGAGTGAAATACAGGGATAGAGGAAGCAGCAGAAAGGCTGTGGGCGCTCTCTGGGTCGCCTAGCTGGCTATTCCTGCCTAACACCGCAGGGTTCCATTGAAAGAGGAGCAGGGGTTACAACTCCACAGGGAGAAGGAAATCTCTAACTGAACTCTCTAACAATTTGAATGGGGCAAGAAGCCTCCTGGCCAGAACTCAGGGGAGGGCGCAAATCTGGCATGCGGACTCCACAGGCAGGGGAAGAACCAAGCCCTTTTCTCTGGTAGCTGGGAGGTGGAAAGCCTAGGGTAGGTTTTCAACCCCGTCAGGCACTCCATCATGCCCTCTGCCTGGAAACAGACAGGGACTGTTGGGGGGAGCACAGTGGGAGTGAGACCACCCCTTCATTTTGCATGTGAGCTGGGTGAGGCCTGTGACTGCCAGCTTTCCCCCATTTTCCTGACAAACTGCATGACTCAGCAGACAGCCATAACCCTCCTATGTACACAACTCCAGTGACCTGGGAACATCACTCCCATCCCCCACAGCAGCCACAGCAAGATCCACCCAAAGTCCAAGGAGAATCTGAGTTCAATGCCTAGCCCTGCCCCAACCTGATGGTCCTTCCCTATCTACCCTGGTAGCGGAAGACAAAGGGCATATAATCTTCAGAGTTCTAGGACCCCAACCACCATCAGTCCCTCTCTATACTACTAAAGCTGATGCTTTCTGGAAAGCTCCACCTACTGGCAGGAGGCCAACCAGCATAAAAATAGAGCATTAAACCACCAAAGCTAAGAACACTCATTGAGTCCATTGCACGCCCCCCGCCACCTCCACCAGAACAGGCACTAGTATCCACAGCTAAGAGACCCATAGACGGTTCACATCACAGGACTCTGTGCAAACAACCCGCAGTACCAGGCCAGAGCTGGGTAGACACGCTAGGTGGTTAGACCCAGAAGACAGACAACAATCACCGCAGTTCAGCTCACAGGAAGTCACATCCACAGGAAAAGGGGGAGAGTAATACATCAAGGGAATACCCCGTGGGACAAAAGAATCTGAACAGCAGCCTTCACCCTAGACCTTCCCTCTGACGGAGCCTACCCAAATGAGAAGGAAGCCAAGCCTAGTAATATGACAAAAAAAAGACTCTTCAAATACATGGAAATTAAATAACCTGCTCTTGAATTAGCAATGGATCAAAAACAAAATCAAGATAGAAATTTAAAAATTCTTTGAACTGAATGATGATAATGACACAACCTATCAAAACCTCTTTGATACAGCAAAGGTGATGCTAAGAGGAAAGTTCACAGCCCTAAGTACCTACATCAAAAAGACATCACAAATTGACATTCTAAGGTCATACCTCAAGGAACCGGAGAAACAAGAACAAACCAAACCCAAGTCCAGCAGAAGGAAGGAAATTACTAAGATCAGGGCAGAACTAAATGAAATAAAAACAAAAAAAACCATATTTAAACAAAGATAAATGAAACAAAAAGCTGGTTCTTTGAAAAGATAAATAAAAGAAAAAAAACTAGCAAGAATAACCAAGAAAAGAAGAGAGAAAATCCAAATAACCTCACTAAGAAACGAAACAGGAGTTATTACAACTGACAACACTGAAATACAAAAGATCATTCATAGCTACTATGAACAACTTTACACACATAAACTAGAAAACCTAGAAGAGGTGGAAAAATACAACCCTCCTAGCTTAAAACAGGAAGAATTAGACACCCCCTGCAGACCAATACCAAGCAGAGAGATTGAAATGGTAATTTAAAAATTACCAACAAAAAAAAGTCCAGGACCAGACAGATTCACAGCAGAATTCTACCAGACATGCAAAGAAGAATTGGTACTAATCCTTTTGACACTATTCCATAAGATAAAGAAAGAAGGAACCCTCCCTAATTCATTTTATGAAGCCAGCATCACCCTAATAACAAAACCAGGAAAGAGCATAACCAAAAAAGAAAACTATATAGCTCAATATCCTTGATGAACATTGATGCTAAAATCCTTAACAAAATACTTGCTAACTGAATCTAACAACATATCAAAAAGATAATCCACCATGATCAAGTAGGTTTCATATCAGGGATACAGGGATGGTTTAACATACACAAGTCAGTAAATGTGATACACCACATAAACACAACTAAAAACAAAAATCACATGATCATCTCAATAGATGCAGAAGAAACATTCAACAAAATACAGCATCCTTTTATGATTAAAACTCTCAGCAAAATCAGCATACAAGGGACATATCTTAATGTAATAAAAGTCATCTAAGACAAACCCACAGCCAACATAATACCGAATGAGGAAAAGTTGAAAACATTCTCTCTGAGAACTGGAACAAGAGAAGGATGCCCCCTCTCACCACTCCTCTTCAATATAGTACTAGAAGTCCTAGCCAGAGCAATCAGACAAGAAAAAGAAATAAAGGGCATCCAAATCAGCCAAGAGGAAGTCAAACTGTCACTGTTTGCTGATGATATGATCGTTTACCTTGATAACCCTAAGAAATCCTCCAGAAACCTCCTAAAACTGATAAAACAATTCAGCAAATTTCCCATCTTCTATACACCAGCAGCAACCAAGCGGAGAATCAAATCAAGAACTCAACCCCTTTTACAATAGCTGCAAAAAACAAACAAACAAAAATACTTAGGAATATACCTAACTAAGGAGTCAAAAGACCTCTACAAGGAAAACTATAAAACACAGCTGAAAGAAATCATAGATGACACAAGCAAATGGAAACACATCCCATGCTCATGGATGGGTAGAATCAATACTGTGAAAATGACCATACTGCCAAAAGCTACCTACAAATTCAAGGCAATACCCATCAAAATACCATCATCATTCTTCACAGAATTAGAAAAAAACAATTCTAAAATTCATATGGAACCATAAAAGAGCCTGTATAGCCAAAGCAAGACTAAGCAAAAAGAACAAATCTGGTGGCATCACACTACCTGATTTCAAACTATACTATAAGGCCATAGCCACCAAAACAGCATGGTACTGGTATAGAAACAGGCATATAGACTAAGGAAACAGAATACAGAACCCAGAAATAAACCAAATAAACCAAAGCCAACTGATCTTCAATAAATCAAACAAAAACATAAAGTGGGGAAAGGAAACCCTTTTCAACAGATGGTGCTGGGATAATTGGCTAGCCACATGTAGGAGAATGAAACTGGATCCTTGTCTCTTATCTTATACAAAAATCAGCTCCAGATGGATTAAGCACTTAAACTTAAGACCTGAAACTATAAAAATTCTGGAAGATAACATTGGAAAAACCTTTCTAAATATTGTTTTAGGCAAGGATTTCATGACCAATAACACAAAAGCAAATGAAACAAAAACCAAGAAAAATAGTTGAGACCTAATTAAACTAAAGAGCTTTTAAACAGCAAAAGGAACAGTCAACAGAGTAAACAGACAACCCACAGAGTGGGAGAAAATCTTCACAATCTACACATCTGACCAAGGACTAATACCCAGAATCTACAACAAACTCAAACAAATCAGCAAAAAAAAAAAAAAAAAAAAAAAAAAACCCATCAAAAAGTGGGCTAAGGACATGAATAGACAGTTCTCAAAGGAGGTTATACAAATGCCCAACAAACATGAAAAAATGCCCAACATCACTAATGATCTGGGAAATGCAAATCAAAACCACCTTACTCCTGCAAGAATGGCCACAATCAAAAAATAAAAAAAAAAAAAACAGTAGATGTTGGCATGAATGTGGTGAACAGGGAACACTTCTACACTGCTGGTGGGAATATAAACTAGTACAGCCACTATAGAAAACAGTGTGGAGATTCCTTAAAGAATTAAAAGTAGAACTACCATTTGATCCAGCAATCCCACTACCTGGTATCTACCCAAAGGAAAAGAAGTCATTATTCGAAAAAGATACTTGGATATTTATGTTTGTAGTGGCACAATTCACAATAGCAAAATCGTGGAACCAACCCAAATGCCCAACAAGTGGATAAACTGTGATTTACATATTTATATATATATACACACATAGATACATAATGGAATACTATGCGGCCATAAAAAGGAATGTATTAACAGCATTTGCAGTGACCTGGATGAAACTGCAGACCATTATTCTAAGTGAAGTAACTCACGAATGAAAAACCAAACATCATATGTTCTCACTGATATGTGGGAGCTAAGCTATGAGGACGCGAAGGCATAAGAATGATACGATGGGCTTTGGGGACTTGGGGGGAAGCGTGAGAGGGGGATGAGGGATAAAAGACTACAAATGTGGTGCAGTGCATACTGCTCAGGTGATGGGTGCACCAAAATCTCACAAATTACCACAAAGCATTTATTCATGTAACCAAATACCACCTGTACCCCAATAACTTATGGGGAAAATAAATAATTTTTAAAAAAATACATAATCATATATATAATATATATTAAGTCCCATTTTTAAGAGTAAAATACTAAAAGTATCCCCTTTGTGATTACAAATAAGACAAAAATATCCACTATCACTAATTTTATTCAACAATATACTGGAGATCCTAGACAATACTGCAAAGAAATAAAAAGGATAAAGATTTGGAAAAAATAAAACTGTTGTTCAGATACATAACAGGAATCAAGTTTACCAAGAATATTTGATATAAAATTACATATAAAAACCATTACATTTTTATATACTAGCAACAGTTACCTAGAAGGTGACATTTTTAAAACACCATTTATAAAATATGGATTATCTAGGAAAAAATTTACTAAAATAATAAAAAAACTCTACGGAAAAAATAACACTGCTTTTAAAGATTTTTAATGTAAATAAATACAAAGTAGACTATACGGGATTAAAAGACTCCAGTAATAAAGATGTCCATTCTCCCTAAATTGATCTATATATTCAATAGAATAAATACCAAAATCTCAAGTTTGTTGTGTGTGAATGGCACAGGGAGGGTGAAGAGAGAAGTGAGGAAAGAAATGTGCATGTACGTGTATGTTTGAGTGCTTTGAAATTGAAAGTTGATTCTAAAATTCATGTGAAACTATTAAAGTGTTGGCTATTCTTGACCAAGATAAGCATGAAGAAGAAAACTGGGGGGAGGGGACCTTGTTCTACTAATTATTAAAAATTATTATAAAGCTACTATTATTAAAACAGCCTGGTATAGGCTAAAAGGTAGAAACAGAGAAAATCAAACAAAACAGAGAACCCAGAACCTCAACAATACATACCAGGACAACTGATATATAATTGAGTTGCATTGTAGTTCAGTGGAAAAAATAACAAAATTTCAAAAGAAAATTGTGCTATCAGAATCAGGTACTCTTTAGAGAAAAATTAAAATTTACCTTTATCTACATATACATATACAGGTAATCAATCCAGTTATTTAATCCTAAACACCTATATATGAAAAGTAAAGATAAAATATTTTAGTTAATATCTTCTTGGTGTATAAGAGTTTTTAAATAAGACACCAAAAGTAAACTTTGTAATAAATAAAATGAAAAATTAGACTATACTAAAATTAGGAAGTTTTGTTCATCAAAAGACACCACAAAGATAGTGGGAAGATAACCTCCAACTGGTAGAAAATATTTGCAACTCAAGTAATTAAAGAAGAATGACAATCCAGTTATAGTATAATTTCTGCAAATTGCTAAAAAAAATAAATGAAAAAAAAAAAAAAAAAAGGAGGAAGAAAAAAAAAAGAGGAAGAAAGAAGAAGGAGAAGCAAGAAAAAGAAATGAACAAAAGGCTAGACTTTAAAAAACAATATTTGAGGCCCAGCACAGTGGCTCACACCTGTTATCCCAGAATTTTGGAAAGCCAAAGAGCGGGCGGATCACAAGGTCAGGAGTTCAAGACAAGCCTGGCCACCAAAGTGAAATCCCATTTCTACTAAAAATACAAAAGTTAGCTGGGCATGGTGGCGTGTACCTGTAGTCCCAGCTACTTGAGAGGCTGAGGCAGGATAATCGCTTGAACCTGGGAGGCAGAGGTTGCAGTGAGCCCAGATAACGCCACTGCACTCCAGCACTCCAGCCTGGGCAACAGAGCGACACTCCGTCTCAAAAAAATAAAAATTAATTAATTAATTAATTATAAAAAGGAAATTTGAATAGTCAATAAACATAAAAAGGTTCTTGACCTTACTAATAATCAAAGAAATGCAAATTAAAAGAACACTTAGTAATTACTATACTGGTATGAGATTTGAAAAAATTATGTTGGCTGGGCGCGGTGGCTCACGCCTGTAGTCTCAGCACTTTGAAAGCCCAAGGCGGGTGGATCACGAGGTCAGGAGATCAAGACCATCCTGGCCAACATGGGAAAACCCCGTCTCTACTAAAAAAAAAAACAAAAAATTAGCCGGGCATGGTGGCAGACGCCTGTAATCCCAGCTACTCGGGAGGCTGAGGCAGGAGAATGGGGTGAATCCGGGAGGTGGAACTTGCAATGAGCTGAGATCGCACCACTGCACTCCAGCCTGGATGACAAAGCGAGACTCCGTTTCAAAAAAAAAAAAAAAGAAAAAAAGAAAATTTTACGTTTTACAATACCAAGTGCTGGTGAGGATGTGGATGCAATGTCAAAGTTCAAACACTGTTTGTGGAGGTATATATTTGCAAAACTCCTTTGGAAAAAATTTGACCATGCCTAAAAATGTAGCACCCATGCATGCATTAGGACCAAGCAATTCTAGATATATACACCAGAGAAACTCATGCCTTGGAAGGTTTGTACCAGTTGTTCATAGGAACATTGCCTAAAATTGGACACATCCCAAATGTACATCAACAGTAGAATGGAAAAAATAAAGTGTAGCATATTTAAAGTAGAATAATATACCACAATAAAATTAAGTACACATCAATAATACATGTCAATGAATTTCACAAACAGAAATGAGAAAAAGAAGCAAGTGACAAAACAATATTTACAGTGTCATTCCATTTGTATTAAGTTCAAAAAGAGAAGGAAATGCAATGCAATTTACTGACATGCATTAGTGGTAACAGTATAAAGTAAACAAGAGAAATGATTACCACAGAAGAGTAGTATGTAGTTATGTTTGAAGGGTAGAGGGAATTATGTCAGAAAGAAACAAAGAAAATTTCTAAAAAGCTAGCAATGTTCCATTTTATAACCTGGGGGCAGGGATTATTTGCTTTAATCTTATGTTATTTCAATTGACATATTAACCACCATTCTGAATGATTAATATTGGTTACAATTTGTTTTTTTTAATCAAATATTCAGTAGTCCATAACTACTTATTGGTCAGAAAGTTAAGAAGTCTAAAGACAGGAAGTTGTTAAATGAATTAAAACATATTCATATGGATAAACTAGATACTATATAGTATATCATATGTCCATATTCATATTAATATACTATGCAGCAGTTTAAAAGAATAAGGTATATTTATTTAAACTCATATGGCAATATATCACAGACGTACACTAAGTGAAAATGACAAGTTGTACAAATTTCACTTATACAAAAATGGTCAAATCTCAAAAAATATAAAACCATAGCATATTCCCATTTAAACAAATATAAATTTGTAAATGTATTGAATGAGCTCAGAAAAAATAGAAAAAATAAACACCAAACTGGTAATGGTAGTTACCTCTACAGAAAGGACTGATGTAGGGTAGAGGTGACATTGGATGGGGACAGGTGAAGAAGTCTAGAGGGAATTGCATTTAACCAGTATTATTTGCCCTTTTTAAAAAAATATAAGGAACGTATTTGTGCATCAATTGCTTCCTTTGTTAAAAGTCTAGGACTTTCACTTCTGCCAATGAAGAATTAACTGCTATGGGAAATGTCTCTGTAAACAACTGAAAATCAGACAAAAAATATGAAATAGTATTCAGACATGTGTAGCAGATAGCACAGGACTATGATCTGTGAGAGAAAGGAAACAAATGAGATGAGCAGTAAAATTAACCCAAATCACCGCCTAGAGAGAGTTTCCAGGCCTCAGTACAGGAGGGAGAACTCAAACAGGAAGAGAATTCAGTCGACTTTTTCTCACTAAGTTTAGGAAACAAAGATAGGGAGGCCAACGTGTCTAGAATTTGCAGACAAGAGTAAGTAGGGCTGCATAGAGGGTTCCGGAGAACTACAGAGGGATGCCCTCAAGTCTTTGAGAAATAATCTGTACATAATATGGGGTGAAACTTTGGAAAGTAATAGATCAAATAATTTTCATAGTTCACATATGGCTAGGAAGAGTTTATGTTCAAATTCCAAACCACCACAGAAGAGGGATCTCATGATACACAGGAAACTGAATAGAGTCCTCAGAATGGGGGTGGTTTCACAGTGAAGCTAAATGATCAGTAGAATAAAGGCTGCTCTGGACATGCCCTAACGAAACTTAAAAGCATGCCTGGAAATGATAAGACTGATATGAAAGTACCATAACTATATGCAGAACAAATTCGACATGCTTTAAAGAATACGGCAAAACCCAGCATGAATGAACATAAAATTCATAATGACTAGAGTCCAATAAAAAGTTATAAGCATGTTTTAAAAAGCAGAAAAATATGACCTATAACTAGGGGAAAATTCAACCAGTCAAAACTGACCCAGAAACAACAGAAATAATTAAATTATTAGAGAAGACTTAAAAACACTATCAAAAATATATTCCATATATTCAAGGATATTTTTCAAAACATAAATGTGATGAGAAAAAACGTGGAAAATATAAAAAAGAACTATATGAATTTCTAGGGATATATATTGATAAATACACTGGATAAGATTAACAGCATATTAAACATTGCAAAAACAAAAAGTGAATTTGAAAGCGTAGCAATAAAAAAATATTCTATGTAAAGCACAGAGAGAAAAAAAGAATTTAAAAAATGAACAGAGCAAAACAAAACTTCAGTGAATTTGGGGAAATATCAGCCAGTCTAACATACATTTAATTAAAGTTTTGAAAGGAAAAAAGGACTAGGAATTGAGACAGAAAGAAAAAAAAATTTGAAGAAATGATGGCCAAAAAACTTTAAATTTGATGAAAACTGTAAATCCACAAATCCAAGAAACTCAACAAACTTCAGGCAAAATAGACATAGAAAATCACACCAAGGCATATCATAAAAGTGCCAAAAAAAGAACATCTTAAAAGCAGTCAAATAAAAAATGACACACTTAATACAAATAAACAAAAATAAGAATGTCAGCAGACTTCTCCAAAAATATGCATGACAGAAGACAATGGAGAGACATGTTTAAAATACTAAAAGAAAACACTGTCAATGTAGAGTTTTACACTCAGCATACTTACCTTTCAAAACTGAAGACAAGATAAAGATGTTTTGCAAAAAACAAATGCCTAAATAATTCTTTGTCAGCAAATATGCATTACAAAAAAAGGTTAAAATTCCTCGGGCAGAAGGAAAATATCAGATGGAAATTTAGATCTTCACAAAGGGATGAAGAGCAATGGAAATGGCGAGTATAAAAGACTTTAATCTGATTTTTTAATGTCTTTAAAAGATAGTTGACTATCTAAAACAATAAGAAAATGGTATTCTGGAATTTTAACATATGTGGAGATAAGACTGAATGCTTTCTCCCTAAAATCAGGAACAAAGTCAGGATCTCTGCTCACACCACTTCTATTTAACATCGTACTGATCTTCCACCAGTGCAATAAGGGAAGAAAAAACAATTAAAATCATAGAGAGTTAAAATAATGAAGTAAAACTGTCTCTATTTGCAGATGGCCCAATTGTCCACATGAAAAATGCCAAGGAATATACAAATAGCTACCAGAACTAAAGAGTGAGGTTAGCAAGATCACAGAATACAAGATGAATATATAAAAATCAATTGCATTTATATATACTAGCAACAAATAATTGGACGTTTACTTTTAAAATATAAATATACCATTTACAATCGTGTCAAAAATATGAAGAGTTAGAGATTTGTCTAAATATGTGTAATACTGACATACTAAAAACTACAAAATAAAGTATTGCTAAAAGAAATTAAAGAAGATCTGAATAAATAGACATACTATGTTCATGAATGAAAGACTCAAAATTATTAATGTACCAACTTTTCCATATTGATCTAAGGGTTTAATACAATCCCAATCAAAATCACAGCAGTCTTTTTGCAGAAACTGGTAAGCTGATTCTAAATTTTATAGGGAAATGAAATGACCTGAAATTGCTAAAATAAATTTGAAAAAGAAAAAGTTAGAAAGTGTTCACTACCTGATTCAAGACTTACTGTAAAGCTATAATAATTAAGTCAGTATAGTATTTATATGAGGATAGACATACAGATCAGTGGAACAAAAAGGAGTCCAATAATAGATCTACTCAAAGATGTCAAGGTTATTCAATGGGGAAAGATAGTTTTCTCCAACAAATAGTGCTGGAACAATTGGATATCCATTTGGAGAAATAACAAGCCTAGACACTAACCTTTCACAATACATAAAAATTAACTCAAGAAGCATCACACGTCTAAATATAAGAGCTAAAACTATAAAACTTCAAAAACAATCCATAAGAAAAAAATATTTGTGATCTTGGGTTAGGAAAATATTTCAAAAATAGGACACAGAAAATACAAACAGAAACATGACAAATTAGACTTTGTCAGATTAAAAACTTTTGATCTTTAAAATTGACTATTAATAAGAATACAAGCCACAAAATGGGTGGGAGAAAATGTTTGCAAAATTTGTATCTGATGAAAGACTTGAATCCAGAACATACTAAAAAACACAATTCAATAATAATAAGACAACTTGATTTTTTAGATGAGTAAAAGATTTGAACAAAGAAAATATGAATGGCAAATAAGCACGTAAAAAGATGTTCAACGTCATTAGTCATTAGAGAAATGCAAATTAAAACCACAATGAAATACCACTATACTCTCTCTGAAATAGCTAGAATTAAAAAGACTGACAATACCTAGGATTGATGAGAATATGGAGCAACTGAAACTCATACATTGCTGGTGGGAATATACAATTATACAGCCATTTTGGAAACCATTTTGGCATACGCTTATCATATCACTCAGCAATTCTACTCATAGTATTTACCCTAGAAATGGAAGCATATTTCTACACAATGTTTTGTGTGCAAATGTTCATAGTCACTTTATTAATAATAGTCAACAACTGCAAATAACCCAAATGTCTATCAACTATGAATAAACAAGCATATTCTGGTATATCTACACATTGGGATACTACTCAGCAATATAAAGGAAATAGTTCATGCTACATAAAACAACATGGATGAATCTTAAAAGCAGTTTGCTAAATGAAAGAAACCCAAGACATACAACTACCTAACTGTATGATTCAATTTATAAGAAATACAGGGAAAGGCAAAACTAAAATGATAGAAAGCCCAACGGTGATTGCCAGGGACTGGAAGGAGGCAGAGGTGATTAAAGGGAAAGAAGCATGAAGTAGATTCTGGGGTGATGGGAATATTCTTTATCGTGAGTATAATGAGGCAGTGATGATAAATATTTGCCAAAACTTAATGAACTGAACACTTAAAAGGGTGAATATAACTGTATGTAAATCACACCTGGGGGGAAAAGCTGATTAAAAAAAAAGTTTAAGGAGATAAACAGGAAAATGAGGCCAATGATTATAATGTAAATGTCTAATGCAGCAGGAGTAGGCAGCTTCTAGAATCTTTCAACCCTTCTACCTGCTGCAGCTGCTGGATTGGATCATTGGATCTGTTACCAATTAAAGAAGCTTACAAATGCTGAGAAGATAGTCTGTAGCTGAAAGCACCACCTTTCCCTATGTAAGGCTACTGGGGAACCTTTAGAAATCTTCTACTCTTGCTAATTGGCCAGGTATGGATTTGCTGACGTAGGGAGGGGGTAAACTTGCAGGTGATACTGTGCTTTTATGTCTTTCATCTTATTAAACTCTCCCAACAATCTGAAGGTAAGTAGTTATTTCCACTTTGCAGATAAAAAATGGAAAAGGCCTAGAGAGAAGAATTTGGGTTTTTAACTTTGAAAGGGATCACATCCATATCCAGACACATTCTCATGAATTTTTGGAACAGCAAATCACAGAAAAAAATCCCAAAAGCATCTAGAAGAAAGAAAAAAAAAATTAGCTACCTCTAAGGAACAACATTCTGCCAATAAATGCTCAAGGAGTTTGTAAAAAGAGTCTTTTGTGCGTTTCCGAAAGCTGCATCAGGTAGGATTGAGAGGAAATGGATAGCACCCCCTTTAGGACTGGTAAAGGAAACCAGAGACTTCATAAACAATAGCATGACAAAGAAGCCAAGGAACGTCAAGGGAAGGCCCAGAAGCCAGGGTGACTACAGCAGGACTGAGAAATAGGCCTGGAAGGCCAACTTGGTGTCACACTGCAGAAAACTTTATGGCTGAGAAGAAAGAGTAATGATTCTCCCTGCAGCTCTCTGTCCCATGCCTCATCTTTCTATGACCTTTGAATTTCCTACTCTCTCCCCAGAGACCTACTGATCCTCCTAACTAGAGAGTCTAGCACTGGGAAAAGGAAGAGTCCCAAGTATATCCACAACCACTAGTCTGGTAGAAAAGAACAAAGAATCCTCATGAAGATAATGTTGCAAAGGAGAAAAGACAAGGTGTATACAGAGAAAGCACAGGAATTTGTGAAGAATAACGAACAGAGCTAATATCTGCTGGCCTCTGTTTGACTGTCCTGTGCTAATGTCTACAATGCTTCAGGATTTACAGATGATGGTACACTTCTTCCACTCTCCCCTAAACCCTCCTACCCTAATTGGATTGGAAACTCTTATTTTGATCTTCAAGTACACCCTGAGAATATCACCAGCACTACAAGTATAAACAAGTAAAGGCTAGTTGAACTACCCAAATTTTCTGACGTTCTTTCTCCTAGTTTCTTTGCTCCAGAAGTCTCAAACTTTTCCATTCCTGAAATTAATTCTCTTCCTTTAGCTTTGGTGCATCCCTGACCTTGCAAGGTTCAAAGCCTGCCATGTGTTGTGGTCTAAGCTATTCTCTCCCTCTTTTGCTTCTAGATGAAAGACAAGGGGAGCTTTGGACCCCAGGAGTTGAGGGAGCGGAGGTGGCCCACTCTCTGGCTCAGCTTCCTCTTTTATTTCTTTTGTTCTCCTCAAGTATCTGAAAACAATTTCAGATGCATCTCCCATTGGCATGGGACATCAATCTCCTGCCAATAACTGCCCATTAGGTCTAGATAAGCGATTCATGCCCAACTGCACCCTTGGCTAGTGTCTGATATAATTTTACTTTATAATCCTAAAAGAAAATTTGCCCCTTCCCAACCTTAAGTCACATTACAAACTCTCTCTCTACCTTGACATTACAATTAGCCCCATTATCCTCTCCCAGTTCCTGGAGTTCCCTGTGTAAACAAAGAGATAGGAAAAGGAAATTCTGCCACACATCTAACACTTCACCAACTTCTGGTTTATTTTAATGCATTCCCAGAAAGCCTCTAGAGGGCAAGCACCAAGCCTTGTTTGTTGTTGTACTCTGCATGTCTGACAAGTACTTGCTACATGGTAGATGCTGAATAAATGAAAAACGAATACCTCATAGTTTGCTTAAACTGGAAGAATTATACAAGATTCCTTCATGCACAGACCTGCAGGCAAGTCCATGAAAAGATGGCTCTCTGTCTGGCTTTCAGCATTCCATCCACTTCAAACATGGCTCCAGGTACCAAAAATGCCCTCATATTTTGGTGCAATGCACAGTCCATACTGGAGGGATGGGCTATGGTTTTCATGGTAGGATTTAATGTGTGGGTTAGACTGTCAAAAAAGGAAAGGAAGGCCAGGCGCGGTGTCTCATGCCTGTAATCCCAGCACTTTGGGAGGCCAACGCGGGCAGATCACCTGAGGTCGGGAGTTCGAGACCAGCCTCACCAACATGGAGAAACCCCGTATCTACTAAAAATACAAAATTAGCCGGGCATGGTGGTGCATGCCTGTGACCCCAGCTACTCGGGAGGCTGAGGCAGGAGAATCGCTTCAACCCGGGAAGCGCAGGTTGCAGTGAGCCGAGATTGCGCCATTGTACTCCAGCCTGGGCAACAAAAGTGAAATTCTGTAAAAAAAAAAAAAAAAAAAAAAAAAAGGAAGAGAAAAGAAGAGAAGAGAACAGAGAAGAGAAGAGAAGAGAAGAGAAGAGAAGAGAAGAGAAGAGAAGAGAAGAGAAGAGGCAGCAATGAGAAATGTTACCTACAAGATGGCGGAAGACCAGAGGGGATGGTAAAGAGCCACAGGAATGAGAAGAAGAACAAATAACCTGCACTCTCCATGTACCCCACTCTCACAGCTATCTAGACTTTGAATCCACTGGAGAAACAGCTTGGTTTCTGCCCTTCCTGAGTTCACGGGCTCAGTCTCCTTGCGCTCCTACCTTTTCAAGTGTTCAGTTCCCTGGCAGACAAACCAGCAAAGTTCTACCATAGTTCTATTTCTGTCGCTCCTACGCCATATGAATTAAAAGCACATCAGTGAGAAAATTAACTGGAAGGAATAGAATTTCATGGCCATTTGGCAGCCTCATGGTTCAGTGCTACCAGCGGCCCCTCACCTTTGGCTTCGGGCGCCGTGCACAAGCCAGCTCCCACGGGCCACCAGCCATCACCCACAGTGCTCTTCACAGTCATGGCCTTGGTAGAATGATCAGACCACTACATCTGCAAGGAGGGAAATCCAGGTCACCGAATGCCTTCCCTCTCCTCTCCAATCCTCTAGCCTATTTCCTTCTACTCAAAATCTCCAGCTATCAGTGCAATCTCATCCCGCAGATCTTTTCTCCAGGAAGATGAGAGGAAGGCACCCTCCCCGCCCATCTCCACTTTTGAAATGACTCCAGGAGTGCCAGCTGTACAGACTTTTCCAGAAGGGTGTCAGAGGAGAGCGTGGCGCATTCAGAGCACCAAGGCTCCCTGATTATGCAAGGCACACAAGAGCGCCTCTATTCATCACCTCGAGGTAGACTATTAAATCTCTGGAAGCCTTCCACACGGTTTAGTAACGGAGATCCATTATGCCCTCCCTCAGGTTCCATTGAACACCAGCAGACAAACATATGGTGAGTAAGTTCTAATGGAATTCCACACCACATGCAGGCTCTGCGCAGAGCTCTGTGCTGGAGGGAAGCTGGCCCCAGGCAGCCTTTGATGGCAGCTCTTCCAAGTGGTTTCTGCAACAGGATTTTCCTGCTTTCACCAAGTAAGGATATGAGGCATGGAGAATTTATTTCCGTTTTCTAGTAAAGCGTTTGGTGAGGAGTGTGGACATCTTCTTCTGTCCCCAGCTTGTAGAGGAGCTTATTAGCTGACTTTGGGTAGGTCACTTGGCCCCCCCAAACCTTTGGTACCTGTCTGTGTAAAACTGCCACGAACAATACCTGTTGTCTATTTCACAGGTGTTGTAATAATGAAACAGCTCAATGGACATATGATGTTTTGGAAAGCATTTCAGATTTGTATCATTACCACAACCCGCCCCTGGATTTCCCGCCTCCAGCCCACGTCTATAGGCTTCCTTCCATACAAGAGCCAACTGCATTATCCTTAGGAGAGTTAAAAATAAAACAACAAATCTAGAGTATTGATGATATTGATAACAAGAAAATGAATTTTCTACAACTCAGTAGTTTTACAGTTCCTTTCTGGAAGCTATACCTTTTAAAATAAAAACCTATCTTCTCTCTTTGTCCTCCCTGTCTCCCATCTCCCCTCTCCTCCCCCTCCCCCGCCAAAAAGTGATTACGGAGTGAGAGCCATACTGATTATTTTGACTGATCAACTGGAGAAATTTAGATAAATTTGGCTTTTCATTAACTGCAGCTGTTGTTTCTTTCAGTGCTTAAATGCAATTTATCATTTGAATGTGCTGGCTGAGGACCGTTGCTTGAGTTTTCCTTTGCTTTCAATCATTAGTCCTAACAGTATAAATCCAATTTCTTTAGTTAGCCTTTAAAAAGTGTCCCATTTTCTGTCCTTTACGATTGTTCTTATTGAAATATTAAGTTTTAGGATCAGTTCTCTATCACACACACCACTATCAACATACTACTATTCAAACCCAAATCCAGCTTCCATGCCCTGAAATCACAAGTGCGAAAGCCCAAAATCTCTCAAGGCAGCTCTCCGTCTCCGCACCTCAGTCCCAGCCCATCACCATCCCCACCCACCCGCTTACTTAGAACAATGTTTAATTTGGTCACCAGATTCAAATATGCAGAAGTAAGGCCTCACAAACTCAACAAGATTTCCAGCTCCAGTGCACAAAAAGAAAGTTGTGTAGTTCCACATGACTTGACTGTGAATGAGAGCCGTGAAGTGATAAACGACCTCCAAACAATATTGGCTTCTTTAAATTAAACTATTATTCATTTATACAGGATGATGACTCATGATTATCTGGACAGGAAGAGAAAAAAAAATGAAGTAGGAGGAGATAGCCTTAGAACTTGTTTCCCGTTAATGTTCTAAGAGTAACATCATGCTAGTCTTTATGTGGTTTCTCATTATTCCTAGCACTTTAGTTACCAATTTAATTATTCTATTGTTTCTCTTGGAAGAGTAGGAGGAGTAGACAGGCTACATTTTCTTTTTTTTCCACACCATGATGGATTAAACGTCAAGAATAATTAAATGCCACAGGTTGCTAGCCAACAATTGAACGCTGACATCTTTTAGGAGAACCTACCAAGGAAAGAAGAAAATAGAAATATCCTAACATCTCAGTGTCTTTCCTAACTTCATTTACATAGGCAGGGATCCCAACATCTTAAACTAAAATGAAAAACAAAAATAATAACAGAGCCTCTCCAAGCTAATAATTATTCTGTGCTTGGAATGAGAGTGTTCAGAAGAACCAGACATTTATGTCGAAACGTTTTACAAAGTAGGAGAAGTCCTATGCACTCTGGCATATGAAAACAACAAAGAATGTGGATCATCCCAGAGACTTTAGAAACAACATGGGGCCATTTTCAAAGGTTCTGATTCTGAGATTTTGCAGGCAAGGAAACAAAGGAAATGTTATTGGTTAATTTATCAATAATTGATAGACTAGGCTGTACTTCCAGTTCCATTTAAGAACCAACTACAAATAAAATTGTTAGCGCATGGCTGAGTAAGAACTATCTGGGGTGGATGAAATTGAGAAATATTCACTGAAACGCTAATATTTCATGAAGACCAGAAGACCAAAGTCAGTTTTGTTATGAAGGACCCTGAGGTTCCAGTTCACTTTGAAATGCTGAAGCCAGGCACTTTCAGGGTGTTCTGTTCATTCTGGCAAGTAAAGACATTTTCCAAACACACAGCAGTGACTTTATTCGAGCACAAAAGTTGGCCACTCTGGGATTAGCAAAATCTAGACAAATGATAACCTAGATAATGTGATCTTCTCTACAAGCACCCAAGTTTTTGTGAGGAACAGCTTAACTTTTGTGTGTTTACCACAAGAAGACTCTCAACTCTCCACATGGCTTGAGTGATACCTGATATCTCTAGAATATTACGGCCACACATGTCCCCTCTCTTGTTTGATTTTTTTGGATCTCCTCTTTCTCCAAAGCCCAGTCTTCCTTAATATAAAGGGGTTGGTCTTGAATCTGCAATTCTCTGGTTCCTATCCCTTTAGCATCACTCATTTTGGGTGGCCAGTCACTCACTTACAGGGCACGGACAAAGTAACAGACAAACCAAAAGCCCTTCCAAACCAAACAATGAAGGCCAGGCCAGAAACTATCAGCTCTTTCTGGGAAGCTGAGATGCAGTGCCCTGAGCAATGATGGAACCTGACGGGAACAGAGAGCACAGCCCACTCATCCTAGTTACAAAATATCAAATTCTTAAACACCAACAGATCTTCCTTTTCTTTCTCTATCAAGAGTCACTGGTTAAACACTTGACCACATGATGTGCCCTGACTACACTAAAATCTCAAAATTTAACACTATATAATTCATCCATGTAACTAAAAACCACTCTTGCCCTTAAAGCTATTGAAATTTTAAAAATAACAAATAAATTTAAATGTAAAAAAAAATTAAAATTAAAAAAGATAGATGTGCCCTGAAAGCCTAGAGCTCTACAACACCCCTGAAATATAACCCTTCTCCAGGATCCCAGGAATGTCAAAAAAGGAGAGCTAGAACACAGCTGTATTAGTCCATTTTCACACTGCTGATAAAGACATACCCAAGACTAGGCAACTTACAAAAGAAAGAGATTTAATGGACTTACAATTCCACATGCCTGGGGAGCCCTCACAATCATGGCAGAAGGCAAGGAAGAGCAAGTCACGTCTTACATGGAGGGCAGCAGGCAAAGAGAAAAGCAGAGCTTCTGCATGGAAACTCCCATTTTTAAAACTATCAGATCTCATGAGACTTATCCACTATCATAAGAACAGCACAGGAAAGACCCACCCCTATGATTCAATTACCTCCCACCAGGTTCCTCCCATGACACATGGGAATTGTGGGAGTTACAACTCAAGATGAGATTTGGGTGGGGACACAGCCAAACCATATTAAATGGCCATCTCTCACTTATCTCTTAGACCCAGATCCTTGACTTTGACATGAAAATACCTTGGGAAGCTTTCAGAAGCACCATGCCCAGACTCTACCCAGAGATTCTGATTCATTTACTCTGTTGAGGCCCAGCATTCATGCTTTTTTTTTCTTTTTTTTTCTTTGAGATGGAGTTTTGCTCTTGTTACCCAGGCTGGAGCAATGGTGCGATCTGGACTCACTCCAACCTCCGCCTCCCAGGTTCAAGCAGTTCTCCTGCCTCAGCCTCCCAAGTAGCTGGGATTACAAGCATGCACCACCACACCCAGTTAATGTTGTATTTTAATAGAGATGGGGTTTCGCCATGTTGGTCAGGCTGGTCTCGAACGCCTGACCTCAAGTAATCCACCTGCCTTGGCTTCCCAAAGTGCTGGAATTACAGGCATGAGCCACCATGCCCAGCCATTCATGCTTCTTAAAAGCTCCCCTGGTGATTCAAAGTTGAGAACCACTGCTCTACCTAGATCATATTCCAACACACAATGACAGTTTCTCTTTTTCTCTTCCAAAGGCTAAGACGTTTACATTTCAAGTGAACTGACTCTCTGTGAATCTCAGAATTGAGAGAAGCTCTGAAGCTTCTCAACACAGTAGGTGTCTCAGGATTGTGAGATCATTTACAACCAGCTAACACAAGGCACACTACGTCCAGCCCTCCTTCTCTTTTGCTTTATTCTTGCTAGTCCAGGTCTCTTGGCAAGAACTCCTGAGAAAGTTTATCTGTGGGAGAAGCTCTGACTTAGGCTTGAATTCAGAGATGAAAATTTCCCTTCTTAGGAGTCTTCAGCAGAAATGAAATAAAAGTGAACGATTCTGGGGTCCCAGGATACTTGGAAAAGATCTATGGTCCAAACAGGGGTTAGGACAGCTGAAAACCAAGCTAACCTACATCACCCTCTCAACCAGCACCTAAGCCTTCAAAAAGAAAATGAAGAACTTGGGCAAAGAGCCAGTAGATCCCAAACATAACACCCATCAGGAATGGTGTCCTTGTCTCTGGACAGGGACTCTGAGACACCCTTCTCTATTTTATTTTATTTTTCAGAGACAGGGTCTCTACCTGTGGCCCAGGCTAGAGTATAGTGGGTGATCATAGCTCACTACACCCTCAAACTGCTGGGCTCAAGCACTCCTCCCACCCTTAGCCTCCCAAGTAGCTGGGATTACAGGAGTGTGCCACCATGCCAGGCTAATTTTGGTTTTGTTTTGTTTGTTGTTGTTGTTTTTGGTAGAGATGGGGTCTCACTGTTGCCTGGGCTGGTCTCAAACCTCAGGACTCAAGCGATCCTCCCACCTCAGCCTCTCAAGCATCTGGGAGTATAGATGCATACCATCACACTCAGCTAATTTTTTAACTTTTTTGTAGAGATGGGGTCTTACTATGCTGCCAAGGCAGGTGTCAAACTTCTTGGCTCAAGCCATCCTCCTACCTGTCTCCCAAAATGCTGGGATTATAGGGGTGAGCCACCATACCTGGCCTCTTCTCTGTTTCAAATAAAAACACCTACATGAGCACTTTGGAAGGCCAAGGCGGGCGGATCACTTGAGGTCAGGAGTTTGAGACCAGTGTGGCCAACGTGGTAAAACCCTGTCTCTACTAAAAATACAAAAATTAGCCAGGCGTGATGGCATGCGCCTGTAGTCCTAGCTACTCAGGAGTCTGAGGCATGAAAATCACTTGAACCCAGGAGGCAGAGGTCGCAGTGAGCTGAGATTGCGCCACTGCACTCCAGCCTAGGTGACAGAGCAAGACTCCGTCTCAAAACACACACACACACACCCACACACACACACACACACACACCCCTAAATGACGTATTTAATGCATTTGGGATATTGGATTTAGGACATTTCTCAAGAAGAGGTAGTATTAATTACACATTTCACATTTGTACAACATAGAAAGAAATATTATGGGGGGTAATCAAACTGTGGGGGAATGGGCCTGTTCTGTGTTACCATAATTTTAGGACTTAATATAATATCACATACTAAATATGGGTACAACATGAAAACAAGTAGCCAGAGGTCACAGAGTAGCCATTAGCATAGAGTCTAGCCAACAGAGGAAATCAGGAAATCTTTCTGAGATGGATAGAGGATAGATGGATAGAGGATGGATGGATGGATGGATGGATGGATGGATGGATGGATGCATGGATGCATGGATGCATGGATGAATGGATGGAGTATCTTGTGAACATCCTTCAAGCTAGTGATCATGAGACTATTGATAAACAAGAAGGAGTGGCACTCTCCATGGCATATTATTGATCTGGGCCCACTGCTACCTTCCATCTATCATTGCAGTTGAACCAGAAAGGTCTGCCTCAGCTCCAGGAGACCTTCTCTAAAGCATGTTTTCATTAGGGCTTTCTCAGTTGCAAATGGCAGATCCCTACTTGTAATGGCTTAAGCCACAAACAACAATTGTTGAAAGGATATTGGAATATCTCAGGGAATACAAGGATAGATGCACTTTAGTCTCAGAAACCATTTAGAACAAGAACTAGAATCATGCAAGGAACCAGTTTTTTCTTCTTTCTGTGCATCTGTTTGATTTTTTCCAGTGTATCTGCTCCATTTTCCTCTGCCATATTGTAGAGTCATTCTTCCTATTTGCCAGAAACATTTTTTATAGCAGAAAACGTTTTTTCAATGGTTCCTGAGTTATGCATGATACAAATCCTGATACCAAGAAAGAGTCAAAATTGACTCTTAGGACCAATTCCAAATTCCTGGGAAAAGAGGACATTGGCCCAGTTTGGGTCAGCTCTCCACTGCTGGACCAATCAACTATGTCAAGGAGTTAGAATTAGGCCGTGTACTCTGTTGGCAACCATGAGAAAGCGAGGGGAAAGGAAAACATTCTAGAAAGATAGGTGAGCTAGTCATCCAAATCCCTACAAATAGATTGGCACTACTGGCAAAATTCTTGAGCAGCCCTGAAAAAATTGTCACATATGACTTCCTCATCTTCCATTATTTCTGCACCCACTCTCGGCCCACACACAAACCTCTGCCATCAAGCATCCAAGGCTTTCAAGCAATCCAAAGCCCCTTTACTTTGAGACCCAACCCACGTGTACATCCCCACCCAAACTCCAGCTTTTCCTTCACAACATAGAGTTTTCAGGATTCAATTAAAGCCCCAGTTACCTGGTTGGCCCCCCAGGAACTTTGAAAATAATCTCAGCACACAGGCCTGATGGATAAAGAGGGAGTAGGGTCGGGCATGCATGGGGGAGACAGGAGCCAAAGGTCACTCTCTCTGTGTTCAAGATCTAGACATAACTCACACCGGCAGAAGACAGTCTTCACAGGGTCCTTCTCTGATGTTCTGTCATTAAAATGAGGCAGCTTCTCTATGTATGTGTCTCTGTGTTTCTTTAGATTTTTTAACTTCTACTCCTAAACCACTGCCCACCTCTCCTGTTTAAATTCCTGATCGACCCAATATTCCTTTGTGATCAGAGGTCAGCTTACACACTGACTGGATTGGAGTCATGGGCTCGGCCCCTGCAGTCCAGTTAGCTATGTTCAAAAGAGAGAGTCATGTGCTATAAACTCTTGCTACTCCAGATGTGTTTGTGGACCAGCAGCGTCCACATCACCTGAAACCTTATTAGAAATGCAGATTCTCAGGTCCCATGCAGAACCTACTGATTCAGAAACTACATTTTAGAAGTTCCCCTAGGTCATTTGTAGATTCATCAAAGCTTGCAAAGTGCTGGTTTAGAATATGTCCCTTCAAGTTGGGAACTGCCTGAGCTGCTTCACAAGCATAGAACCAGGAACAGTGCTAGAATCTCTGCCTCTTGTCAAGTCCACTAATCCCATTGATAATAGTATTGTCTACTCCTCCTTTTAGAGCCATTTATATCTTTTTTTATAAACTCTAGAAAATCACAAAATCTGCAAAAAGGGAAGGATCTATTGGTGATATTTTAGGCACTGTTAATGGGGTAGTTAAAAAAGTGAGAACTGTTCATTTGTTTTGGAAAAGATTATGGGGGTGTTATGTTTTGTTTTAAAATACAGTCCTTTGCCAGCCTGGACAACATGGCTAAACCCCATCTCTACCCAAACTACAAATAATTAGCCAGGCATGATGGTGCATGCCTGTGGTCCCAGCTACTTAGAAGGCTGAGGTGGGAGGATCACTTGAGCCTGGGAGGCGGAGATTGCAGTGAGCCAAGATGGCAAGCCAACACTCCAGACTGGGTGAGAGAGTGAGACCTTATCTAAAAATCATAATAATAATACAGTCCTTTGTCATCCATTAAAGCCTCAAGAGAGGCTACTTATTCTGCTTACTAATCTGTCTCTATGTAAAAACAGCCTTGCCCAAGGAAATAGTTCGGATTTCTGCTATAATCAGTTTCTTTTTTTGTTTGTTTGGTTTTTTGTTGTTGTTGTTTTGAGACGGAGTCTTACTCTGTCACCTGGGCTGGAGTGCAGTGGTGCGATCTCAGCTCACTGCAACGTCTGCCTCCCAGGTTCAAGCGATTCTCCTGCCTCAGCCTCCTGAGTAGCTGGGATTACAGGCACATGCCATCATGCCCAGCTAATTTTTATATTTTTAGTAGAGACGGGGTTTCACCATGTTGGTCAGGCTGAGTCTCAAACTCCTGACCTCTTGATCTGCCTGCCTCGGCCTCCCAAAGTGCTGGGATTACAGGGATGAGCCACCGTGCCCATCCCCTACAATCAGTTTCTTACCTTAAAACATCATTGCCAATTCCCTACAGAAAGAGTCTTCTAAGATCTTCTGTCCAACATCCTCATTTTACAGATGTGGGAAACTAAGGCCAGAAGAGAGAGATACTGACAAAAGGTCAAAGAGGTGATTTAAGCTTCGACTGATGCCAGATCCCAGGGTTCCTTGCTTCTACTTGAGGGTTCCCTTCACTAAACAGAGCTTCCAGAGGAGAGTCACTCCTGCATGTGGGCCTATTGGGCTGACACGGGAGGGCACAGGGCAAGTACTTCTGAGACAACATGTTGCTGGTGAGAAGTGGAGACAAATATTTGCCAAATTTTGGATGAGGGCCTGGAATCCAAGAGTCTGCCCCACACACCATCTCTTATAATATGGATACCACAGGACCTTCCAGAACATTCTGAAAAAGCTTTTAAGGAAACAGCAACTACAAAACATGAAAATAACTGCCCCCAGCTGCTCCTGGGGTCGCTGTATTCTGGCCGCAGCTGTGGAGAATTGTTGAATTCCATTCTCCATGTTGCTCTAAAAGCATTTCAAAGAAGTTCAGAGAAAGCCAGGTGCACTTTGGTAAACTGAAAACTATTTGTGACAAACCATCCATCACCATCTCTCTGCATTTACCATCAGAAAGAGGCAGGGGCCACAGGGGCAGAAGGCCAGACCCAAGTCAGAGGGGGACACTCACATTTCCAGTTGCCCCTGTCTTTCTGGACCACCCTAGAATAAGGCATGTCCCTTTGTGCCCTTACCAAGGATATTTTGGAAAAGAAAGATGAAGAAGCTGCAAATATTTCTGTTTGCCATATACCTGCCTCTCAAGAATTGTAAGAATCTGTGAAGTTAAAATAGAAAGTTCTTCCTGTGAACATTATTTCATAAATGCTAATTATGATGACACCATATTTATTTTAATACCTGCCCACTATAATTACCTCCAAGCTGGAGACATTTGTTAAGAATCATTGTTATTTGACTAGTTTTTCTCATTATTCAGTCTTATAATGTAGAAATATTAATATTACTGCGATCCTTCCTCATATTTGTAGAATGCATTTCTTGGGAAAGGAGAGTAATGAGGAAGAAAGAAAGCTGATAATGTTTAACAACAAAAAAAGCCAGAATTTATTACTTCATTAATATCAAGTTCAAAACTAGGCAAGACTAAAGTGTAATGTTTAGGGCTGACTGCTAAGGTGACAAACTAGGAAGTGACTGCCACAAAGCTTAGGAGAGGGGTTAATTTTCCAGGGAGCTGGAGAGGATAGTGACAGGTAGAAGCATGAGAAGGTAAAGGGAACTTTGAAGTACAGGTCATGTTCTATTTCTTGACCTGGGTGGGAGTTATGTGAGCACTTATTTTGTGGTCCATTTTTGAATAATGAGATTTTGTTTTGTGCACCTTTTCATTTGTTAGTTTATTTCACAATAAAAACCATTTTAAAAAAGTGGAAAGATGTATCTCAGCCACTAGCACCTTCTCTTGTATGAAACCATATTTGATCATTTCCCCCATCAAGTTCCCAGTGACAGGGACAACTCAAAGAAAGGCATTCTGATGCCCATTTGCACAAGTTAGTCCCATGAAGTGCCTCCCAAGTATTTTTTAAAGCAACAAGACCCTTCAAAGGGACACTTATAAGGAGGTAGCAGTATATAAAACACACAAGTGGTGCTATGCTGGTATAATCAATTGCAGGCCTGGGCCCACTCATCCTGGTTCCTCTTCCAACTCTACTGTATCCCCAAAGGCATTTTTGTGGGCTCTCTTGGGTTCTTTAGAATACAGTTTAAAGCCCCAGATCTAATGAATACCCAGTTGTTACCTACAAATAACCTAGAGGCCAGGAAAGCAGTCAGGGGAACTGGGACACGGGACAGATAAGTCTTAATGTGAGAATTAAGGTCAGGAACATTTATGTGTCAGGTGGTGAGGGACTTGGCGTGGGACTCAGGGCAGCTGGAGAGCACTGGGTGCCAGCCACTGGGTGAGGGCTGGCGTGCTGAACAGAGACCAATGCCTGAGTCTAAGCCGTGCAAATGAGCGTGAAAATGTGTCCAGTCAGTTAAAGTGAACACAGCTCCCAGAGGTCCCTGAGGAGTCCTGCTAATGGTGGGCGTGGCAGGCACCGCAGAAGGCCTGTAGGGAAAAACTTGGGGTCACGCAGACCTTTTTGTAGCTTTCAAATAACAAGTAAACAATGTCTGTCCCATGTCCCAGTGAAACTGAAAAAAACAAAATAGGTGTGATTTTTCAGCAGGGCATGTCCTAGAGAAGAAGGTCGGCTGTTACAGGTCGACACCCTCCTTCCCTCCCCTCTCCTTTACTGAAATGAAACTAAGAGAGATTTTTTTAAATGTATTAAGTGGTCCTCTACCATTCTCCAAGCAGAAGAGAAAGAGGGATGTTTCACGTCGGCCTTGGTTTCAGTCTGTTCAGGCTGCTACAGCAAAATGCCGTAGACTGAGTAGCTTCTGAACAGCAGAAATTTATCACAGCTTTGGAGGCTGGAAGTCCAAGATCAAGGCGCCAGCCGTTCTGGTGTCTATGAGGCCCATTTCCTGGTTCTCTCTGTGCCCTCACACGGCAGAAAGAGTGAGCTAGCATTCTGGGGTCTCTTTTGTAAGGGGACTAATCCCATTCATGTGGGCTCTACCTTCAGGACCTAATTATCTCCCAACAGCCTCACCTCCTAATACCATTACATTGGGGGTTAAGATTTCAACATACGAATTTGAGAGAGACACAGACATTCACACCACAGCAACCTTTAAGCTAGAAGGCTTTTCAGACCAGATATCTCCACACTGAAAATTCCTGTTGCTTCGGGCTGGGCTCAGTTTTGTTTTGTTTGGCTTTTCTAAAATCAAGAAAGGGTAAGTAGGAAAAGGTGAGCACATCTGCTCAGTTCTCCAGATCACAGGCAAGCATTTTTCCAGTCCATCCATCCCCAACCCCATACCACCCAACCAGCATACCTCTAATCAGCTCTGAGGGCAGGTGCTCTTCTCCACCTGCTAATAACCTCTGGTGCCTAATATAGGGTGGGCCCATGTACAGTATTTGGAAAACATAAGTGCTCAATAAATATTATGTAGCAGTAGTAACAGTAGCACGAGTGGTATTTGTAAGGAGCCATTGAACTGCTAAGCTTCCCTGCAGCCCTCAAGCCTGCTCCTATTAACAATGAGAATATGGGTAGGAAATGCTGCAATCCCTGGGAAACACAGTATCGACAGCAAAGGACTTACTAAATCTGTAACTAAATCACTTGGCATCTGAGGCTCCATGAAGTGTCAAAGCTGATAAGTACCGTGCTGGCCTGTGTCTAATGTGAAGCCAGTTAAGAATCAGAACTCCCCAGCCGGGGGTGGTGGCTCACACCTGTAATCCCAGCAGTTTGGGAAGCCAAGGTAGGCAGATCACTTGAGGTTAGGAGCCCAAGACCAACCTGGACAACATGGCAAAACCCCGTCTCTACTGAAAATACAAAAATTAGCCAGGCATGGGGGTGAGTGCCTGTAATCCCAGCTACTGGGGAGGCTGAGGCAGGAGAATCTCTTGAACCTGGGAGGCCAAGGTTGCAGTGAGCCGAGATCGCACCACTGCACTCCAGCCTGGGTGACAGGGTGAAACTCTGTCTCAAAAAATGAAAAATAACCGATGTCCCCACATAACTTTTATTTATATAGGTTATATCCATCATCTTTCCCATATTAGAAATGAATAGGAAGAAATATTTTAAGTATTTATTTGAAAATAATAATAGACCCATTCATATTAGCATATATAGCATTTTTATAAAAATAACTACCTTTACCAA
The DNA here is from genome assembly GCF_003255815.1 of Theropithecus gelada. NCBI lineage: Eukaryota > Metazoa > Chordata > Mammalia > Primates > Cercopithecidae > Theropithecus > Theropithecus gelada. The sequence goes on from NC_037681.1 coordinate 88,502,577, forward strand.
AATTAAATAAATTAGTGAGACTAGTAGGCCCATTCCTACCAGGAACCAGTGGCATGGACTCTTTAACCAGAAACCTAAAGCCAGCCCTGGTTTTGCTATTTGCCTTTTAGCCTGAAGGTCATAAAGGTGTCTATCTTCTTACTTGATCATTTGTCTAGTTTATTTATTTTTTCTTCTTTCTGTTACAATTCCCCAGATCACCCCCTCACCCCCAAGCAATACTATTAGCAATCCCTCAGTGAACCTTGCCTAAAATAGTACATGATTAAATAGATGGATGGATAGACGCTAGATAGATACATAGATAATAGATTCATAGATGAGAGATGGAGAGAGATGCTACACACATACATGCATACATATATGCATACATAGATGATAGGATGATAAATTTATTTTTACCTAGATGGGGGCATGCTGTGCATACTGGCCTGTCCCATTGCTTTTTACCCCCGATAATGTGTCTTGGAGATTATGTGATAAGAGCACATGTGTAAATCTACCTCTCCTTTTCTACCCCTAATTGACTTTGTGACTCATTCCCCTCCTTAGTAGAACTTCGCTAGATGAATTTCACTCACATCTTTCTCTTTTACACTTCCCCTGCATCCTGATCCTCTTCCTTTTAAAGCTCATCCCACTCTGTGATGAAAAGCAGTTGTGTGATGCTGACACTTGCTACATGCCAGGCAACATTTTCAGATTTTGTATTCACTCATTTAACCTTTGCAGTGATCTCAGAAGGTAGATGCCGGTAGGGTCTGTGGCCTTCCAAGGGCCACACAGCTAGAAGTAACAGACTGAATTCAAACCCAGGCACTGTGGCACCAGAGTCCATACTCCTTGTCACTGTGCTATGCTTTCCTCAGAACTGCCCCGATGCAGCAAGTACTCGATGTCTTTCTCACCAGACCAGAGGGTAAGGGTCTTGTTGACATTGTTCACTATCAAATCCCCTAACAGGTGTTTCATAAATATTTGGGAATTGAATGCCAGTAATGATACCACATTCTAGAGGCCCCCTACTATGGGCCACTGTGCTAAGCATTCCACATATATTATCTCACTTAATCCAGCAACTCCAGGAAATCCTTTTCCTACAATTATCCAAACTTTACAGATGAGGAAAATGAGGAGGTATTATACCTAGTAAATGAGAGGCAGATTTGAACCCAGGTCCATTTGAATTTAAAGCATGCACTTAACCTCTACACCAGACCAGCCACTCTCTCTGAGAGCCACCAACCTCCTCCCCTCCTGGAATCCCACCTTCACAGGATGCTCAACACCCAGAACCGGCTCCAGAGCAAAACCTCCTGCAGCAAACTTGCTACAGTTCCTACTATTCTAGAAAAAAGGTGCCAAAGTTGTTGTTATTATTATGAAAGAAGTGTCTCTCCCTACCCAGAGCTGCATTAGCACCCAAGGTAGTTAATTTTTAATACATCATAAGGCACTAAATATCATCTCAATTGTCACAACACATTCATGTCCTTGAAAAGTGAAAAGGGTACAAGCTTGCCACTCAGCCAGTCTTAGTACTTAATGTCTTGAAATTGGCGAAGAGAGGAAAATCCTAGAAAGACTTTCTTTGGGGGTAAAGCAAACTGGCACACATTTACTGCAAATCCAATAGAGTAGTTTCCCCATCTAACATAATTTATCTTGAAACACCACAGGTGGCCTATATTAAGAACAGCACTGGCCCTGCCACAGGGCTGGCAACGCCATGGTCTCACACTGCCCTCTGCAGCCTGGCTGCCGTCTTCACACCGCTCCCTCAGCCTGCCCAACTGTCACAGCTTGGGATGTCCTGCACATACCTCCAGTCCTTCAGCTAGAACCACTACCTACCTTTATTCTGGAGACCAAAAATAAAATCCCACTTAACTTGGTGCTTACACAGGTGCATTTACAGCCATGATTTGTCCCTCTAGGGCTGGTGTGTGTGAAAAGCACACCTTTGGGGGCTCATTCATAACACTCTTTTCCAATAAGAAGATTAAATTAGGAAGACATTTACCCAGATTGGTCTCATGTACTCACCCTACTCTCTCCCCCCGAAGCCCTTCCTTTCTTTCTACAACACAGTATGCAACCCCTAAGGAGAAGGCAGGTGCCATCAAAGTCAAAAATACATTGGGTGAAGAGCAAAATAATCCAAAGGAAAGAAAGACAGTGCTCTGCAGACTAAACCTATTATCCAAGAAGAAAAATTTTTAACAGATGTATATGCTGAAAGAAGACCAAATATCTGTCCTAAAACCCAAAATACATACATTCATGAAGATTGTTTTAAAACCTTTTATCTAGGATATATTTCAATATATTTGTATATATAAATGCATATGTGTATATATGTATATGTTGTGTTTGTGTATATGTGTACATGTGTATGTATGTGTATATGTGTAGGTTTACGTGTGTATACGTATATATTCTCCTAGAAAACTTCCTAGGTTGGTTGGAAAAGAACTATCATTGTATTTCCACATGCAAGAAAGGTAGTATAGGCCGGGTGTGGTGGTTCACACAGGTAATCCCAGCACTTTGGGAGGCCGAGGCAGAGCAGATCACTTGAAGTCAGGAGTTTGAGACTAGCCCAGCCAACAGGGTGAAACCCCATCTCTACTAAAAATACAAAAATTAGCTCGGTGTGGTAGCAGACACCTGAAATTCCAGCTACTTGGGAGACTGAAGCAGGAGAATCGCTTGAACCCTGGAGCCAGAGGTTGCAGAGTGACAAGATCATGCCACTGAGCTCCAGCCTGGGCAACAGAATGAGACTCCATCTCAAAACAAACACACACACACACACACACACACACACAAAGATAGTATAAACCTTCCTGGCAAACTTACCACCAACCTGCCAGATATTCTTAGAAATGTCCTTTCCTCCATACCACCCCCACCCTCCGCAGACACAGACACACGCACACCCCTTGCACATGCATGCATTGCATTCTGCAAGGCCCTCTGTAAGACAGCTTTTCTGGGAAACCACCTTTAAACCCCAGGCAAACAACCAGTTCCACACCATTCTATGTCGGCTTGTCAGGCACTTTCTTAACTGAGCTTTTAATCCAAAGTTCCTTTTTTTTTTTTTTTTTTTTTTTAACTACAAAGTTAGAAGAAAAACAAACGAGAGTCTGCTGGGGGTTGGGAGGAGATCTTCACCTGGAAGAAGAAAGAAGACAATGCCCAAGTTTGCAACCTTCATTGATGGGGTCAAAAGGGGCCCATGAAAGGGTGGGAAATATTCCAGAGTTGCACCCTGTTGCCTTTAGGATCAAGGGAGAGCTCCTGTCAGTATTCAAGGCTCTTCAATCTCTGTCCAAAACCAACGTCTCATCCTCTCACACTTTCAAGCTCCAACCCAGGTCTCCCCAGCACAGTTACACTGTTTCCCAGACTCCTCTCCCTTCTCTAGCATCCACTTGTGCATTCCCCAGCCCTTCCTGTCCTTCAAGATGTAGCCAAAATCCCTCTTTAGTGAAGATTTGGGTGACCACTCCAGCAAGATCTGTTCTGCCTGCGGGCAGTCCTTGTTTGCCTTTTGCTGCCTCCGTGGAGATGGCACTGTTCAGGGAGCTCCTCATAGGCATGCCCTTCATCTCACTAAGCAGACTGCATGTTGCCTGAGGCTGGGCATTGGGTACCTCACATGCGGACCGCTTGGTTCCCTGGCTCACACTGGCTGGGTCAGCCTGGGCTCCATGGAGCAGCCGCAGTTCTGCTCTAAGTAGCGATCATCATGTCCAGTACGATTCCAGGCATTTTCTGGGCACTCGGTACACTTTAATTAAATGAATGAACACAACACTGGCAGGAAAAAAAATGGAGAGTGACTGCCTGAGGTCACATATGCTAGGAAATATGTCAGTCCACTGATAAACTCCAGCTAGTCAGCAAAGGGAAAAGATACTGAGAGGCCAATTTAAAATGATTTGATAGCTTTGCCCATTGCTCCTTATTGTACAATCACAGTCATAAAGGCTAGTCCAATCGTGTGTAATTTAAACACACACACACAATCACTCCATTGGCAGAAACAGTCTGGAGTTTCCAAAATGTCAGTACCTCCCATTACCAGACTCTTCAAAGTTCCCAAGCGAGAGGCATTGGAGAAAGTATGTTTTTTCAGTCAGGTCTTTTAGTAGGACAATACCACCCAGTAGGTTGAGGGGGGCACGATTTACAATTTATTCCAAAGAGTGAAGTCTGTGTCCTTTGTTTCCCAATACAAAAGCCTTCCTCTGATTTTAAGGAGGACATTCCACTCTCATCTTCCAATGTTCCCCTTTCTATTCCCTGATTTAAAAGCAAATAAACAAATAGAAGCAAAGAAAAGAAAGGAAAAATAAAAGATCACTAATAGCCCATGGTGTCCAGCCAGGTTTTCCAAACATCCTCTGGAGAGCATCCGTTTTAGGAGGAGATTCTAGTTTGCCTCAGCTCTTCAGCATTCATGCTACCTTAAGAGGGAAAGTCCTAGGACACAGGTGAGAAGGTGTGGGGCCTTTTAAGATTTTCTTGGATTTCTGTTTTAATTTTGTCAAAGAAGACCAAAGAGCCCTGAAATTTTTACGCTCTGCCTCCCGTTAACCACACATATTTATCCGGAGCTGCACGAGGAGCCATTCTATTCATTTTGCCCTTTGGGTCAATTGATGGATATGGTCACCCAAGGTCTTAGATTAAAGCATCGTGTCAGATCATCCAAACTGTCCAGCACTTGGAGCAGCTGCAATAAGCTACTTTTTACAGTGTCAATAATTTAAAGGGGAAAAAATGTTTTTCACAGAGATTCCATTGCTTCAGAATCATAAATGGAATTATACCATGTTTCAACCTGACAGCCCCACATGTCAGCAGGAAAGAACAGCTAAAACTTTTGTCAACATCCAAATTCATTATTTTATTATTAAGCTACATGGATTTGTACATCACCAAGGGATATCTATTCCCAGTTCCATTTGTTGTAGGCTGTATTAGTAACCAAGTTAGCATATACAGGAAGAAAGAAAGAGAGAGAGAGAGAGAGAGAGAGGGAGGGAGGGAGGGAGGGAGGGAGGGAGGAAGGAAGGAAGGAAGGAAGGAAGGAAGGAAGGAAGGAAGGGTAAAGAAAAGAAAAGAAAAGAAAGAGAAGGAGGGAGGGAGGGAGACTGAGGGAGACAGAGAGAGACAGAGAGAGACAGAGAGAGACAGAGAGAGACTGAGAGAGACTGAGAGAGACTGAGAGAGACTGAGAGAGACCGAGAAGGAGGGAAGGGAAGGGGAGGGGAGGGAAGGGAAGGGGAGGGGAGGGAAGGGAAGGAGGGAGAGGAGAAAGGAGAGAAAGAAAGAGGGGAGAGAAATTTATTACAAGAATTCTTTTAGGGTGGGGTGTCTCTCCAAATTCAAAGCCAAAAATATGCAGCCAGAATTGTGAAATGACTGAATAACTGAAACTATGGGCAGGAAAATAATTAGAAATCCAGGAAACAATTTTTCTGCTGCATTCTCTCTTTCCCTCCCTCCCTCCGTCTCTCCCTTTCATTCTCTCTCATTTCTCTTTCTTGCCTCTCCTTTTCTCTCTCTCTCCTCTCTCCATCTTTTGTCTCCTTCTCTCCCTTTCTCTCTCCTTTCCTCTCTCTCCCCCCTCTCTCTCTTCCTCTTCTCCACCTCCCCACTCTCCCACCTCTCTCCCTCTCTCTATCTGCATGACAACACACGGCTCAATCTGTTCCAAGTGTCCACACACAGTCCCATCAGACATGGGCTGGAGAGTGGGGTCATAGTCATGTGGTCAAACACGGCCATTACTCTCACAGATTGAGAAGTTCTGACCATTGAACTGAGCAGACTTCTGAAAAGATACCGACCACATTAAAAATTTCAAGCTACTGGAGGATGAGGACATAGTATATAAATGAGAAATTACTCTAAAACTAAGTGTATCTTACCCATATCTAGACTATGACAATTAGGAATTTATTCAATGTATTATACATTCAAACTTTATAATGGTGACTACAAGTTGCATTTAACATATGAATATATCCCAGAATCAGCCTTATAAGAAGGAACAGGTAATATTTGTGTGGGGATATTTGGAGGAGCCCATGAAGGGGAAAAGATTGTCCTGAACAAATAAGAAGGGCTAGAAGGGAGTGAAAGAGAAGAAACCACTGTAAAAGGAGGTAACCGTCATAGTCTGAAAAGTAAACTACTTTATTTGAAAATCCTTCTGGGAAACTATGATGCTATTACGTGTCAAAAAGCCATAAGTAATCATAGCCTGCAGATTTGTCTCAATTATATGAATGTTAACATTAAATGTATATGAAATATATTTCTGTGGAACAAATAAGAAATCCTTACAATTGAAAATATTTGTATGACAGTCTCTATTTTAGAGACTTTAATAAGCTTTAAGCACTCCCCAGCCGAGTCCCTTGTCATCCAAGTAAGTCATGTGTATCAAAAGCCCTTATATGTGAAAGTTTATTTTAGAAACATAGTATTTAGAAAATTATTTTCTAATTTACAAGCAGTGAGCCCTGCTGGTTCCTCATCTTCAGCCTTCAGTCTTCACCTAGCATACCTCTTTTACTCAGAAATGTAACTTCCAGAAACAAGGTGAAATTCCTGCATCCCGGGAAAAGCCACTGAAACCCAAACTCCCAGGCCAGCATCTCCTCCTCCACTACCAACCACCTGCCTCTATGTCCATCCTACCTGAAGACAACTTGGACCGTTCAGAAACCAAAATGGATGGATTCCTGGAAGCTCTAGCACAACCAAGAAAGAAGCCAGACACCCCCAGCAGCAGATGGTTTAGTCTTACAGTTTTTATTTATTTTCTCTACACACCAGGAGAGGTTAGCTGATCAACTGGTGGGGAAGGTGGGGTGGGGGCTGGCCTTCTCTGCTTAGGAAAATGTCTGTTTGGCAGTGTGGCATTCACACGGGCGAATGTCACATCTTTTATGCCATCGGTCCAGGGGAAGCCCTGCCAGGGGAGTTTTTATCAGTGTAATTAACACAAAGGCCCCCTTCTGTCTTAAAAACACAAGCCTTGGGGACACCGTAAGATGAACTAGCCATTGTTTCTGCACAGCACAAAAGCCTCCTTCCCCCACTCCCACCCCTCCATCCCATTTATGGGGTTTCATTAAGGCCCACGGGTGTCCCTAACTTATTTATTTAGGAAACACTGTTATTGTCTTAATGTAAACAGAACTCAAGATCAGTTGACAGTTGGAATGGTCCAGCAGAAAGGTTTTCAAAGGCGCCTCCTTGGAAAGGGGTCTCTGCATTCAGCCCCCAGTTCCTGTATCATACTGCCAGCACTGTTCACAAAATAAACAAATGTTTGTTTTACAACATGGCAAAGGGGGCTCCATTCAACGCTGGCCAGATATGAAAACAAACTTTCACATATAAGGGCTTTTGATACACATGACTTACTTGGATGACAAGGGGCTCGGCTGGGGAGTGCTTAAAGCTTATTAATATTGCACAAAAGACTTTTGTTTATCATTTCGCCGGACTGCCTGGGAATCACAAGACTCAAGCCGCCACCCGGCTGGTGTCCTCGCATTTCAGCAGCCGTAACGTGTGGAGATTGCGAAAGCACTGCTGGTTTGAAGCCAAAAACAAACTCTCCACAGACCCAGGTGAAAGAACTCCAAACTGCCGGCCTCTGAGAACCAGACTTGGAATTTATTAAGAGTGAAGGGCCAAGAGCTCCCCCTACAGGTAGAAAAAAATGGATGCCTTGAACCTGCCTGTTTGTAAGGGGGTAACTTCCTTCCAGAAAACATGGAACCCACAGCCTGACATTCTTCTAGGGACATTTCTTCTTCTATTCAAAAAGCCTAGGTCTCCAGCAACTCTGGGGAGCAACTTTTCCTTTTTCTAGTTGACCAGCTCTATTCCCAGAATGTCTAATGAGACATTAGTACTCTAAACGCTCATGATCAAAAATTAGTCCTTTAAAAAATAATAATCAGTTATTTAGGCACTGGTTTGTTAAACTGGGAAGGGAATAGAGTAAATCAGATACGATCTCTGTCCTCTAGACTTATTCTGTCCAATACAGGGATCACCAGCCACGAATGGCTATTGGCCACTAAAATGTGGCTAGTCCAAATTGGGATATTCTGTAAAACAATGTATAAAATATCTCATTGATTTTTCACATTGACCACATGTTGAAATGATAGTATTTGGGATAAATTGGGGTAAATTAAATATATTAAAGTCAATTTCACCTTTTTTAATGTGGCTGCTAGAAAATTTTAAATTACTTATGCATCATACACATTAAATGATATTTCTACTGTACAGTGCTGTCTAGACAGTTACATAACTATCAAGACTTGTAAAAATAATAGCAGAATCTTTAGCCCATGGTATTAGTGATTTGTGCCAGCTGAGTTGATTTTTTTCTTAAGTACATTTATTCGTTTACCCAAATCTCCTGAAAAAAAGGGGAAAGTTTAAAAAAAAACTACACACACACTATGGCAGCCTTCCCTGCAATTTTTAGTTTGTTTTATTTAAATCTCAGCAAAATGGAATTAAAGACTAGGGTTTGGGTTAAGGTCACATATGTTGGGGGAAAAAAAAGATTTCAAAAGGAAAGATGTATTTTATCTTTTCAAACCCCTTCCTTCTGGCTATACTCTTTATGTATTTAACTACAAGTAATTCCAAGAGCAAAAAATCCCTTCTACCAGAACCATCTTGCAAATTTGTTTTCAGGTCCTTAGACAGAAGACATTTTACTCATTCCCTCCTCTGACAACTTCACCTACCTACTCAATCCCGGTTTTAAGCAAATTTGGGATATGTGAGATAAACAGGGTTATGTGAGTAATATGTGGCCCTAAATATAGTCAGACCACCAAACTTACCATAGCATTTAGACAATCCACTGAAAACTCACTAACGGTGGGCAGCGTTGCCATCCTAATTTCTGAATTCAGTTTAAATTGCACCAGCAACTGCCTTTGATAAACATACTCAGATCTGGCCCACGACCACCAAACCCACCCACCCATAAGAGGAAGACCAGAAGAGAATTTTCCTCTTCCCTGGGTCTGCTGGCTCAGATCTGTCCTGCTGATTTTGGTCCTAGGAATGTGCCAAGATACCACTGAAAGATTAACGACCTCTTTGAAGAGACGGCAATTCAAGCATTATAGGAATCTTTCTGAAATTTCTCCCTGAAATTTAGCCTTAAAATCATGTCAAAAGTGGGTATAGCTCTACAAGGCCTACAGGCAAATGGTCAAGAGGATGGTCCTGTAATATAAAGACATAGTGAGCCAGCAAGTGCCTGGTGCCCTCTAGGCCTCTTCCAGTACAGGGTATTGCTAAGCCAAAGGTGGATGAGATTAGCACAGCAAATTGCAATGTTCGTCTTTGAGATTACAGATGAAACTGCTAGAGGAAAAAAAACACAAGCAAACAAGGATTTTGGTCACAAGTTGGAACAAATATGGGCTCCTGCTGAATAGCTACACAGAGAAAAATTTGGAGTAGTACCCAAGACCCTCATCATTCTCCCCACAGACAGAAATGATGACTCTGGGAAGGAGAGGCTGCAATCCCACCACATGAACTGTAGATCTGGGCTATGGTATTTGGAGGGCACTGGAGTGGGACAGGATATTCACTGAAGATATTTACTACTATGATTTTCCATCTGACCTTATTATTCTGGCATGGCTGCCAGCACCTTATAATCCCAGCATTGTATTCGCAAGCAATTCCTCTGCTCATTAGCAGAAGCTGAGTCCAACTTTGCTCTTGTAGGGGCTTGTGAATCAGCGTAGACCAACAGACAGTGTTTCCAGAAGCTGGCTCCAAAGAAACAAGGATGCTACTCATTGAGGGGAAGGCATCTGTATCAGTTAGGAATTGCATTTGACTGTTAGTAGCAGGGGCTGGATATAGCAGTGATTAAATAGATGTGCTTCCTCCTCGTGTGAATGAAGCCCTGAGCGAGGCAGTCCAGGAGGACATGGCAGTGCTGGAGTGTCAGGATCCTTCTCTCTTTATGCTCCATTACAGTGAGCACATGGTTTCCATCTGCAACATTGCCTCATGGTCTAAGATGGCTGTTGGCTGGGCCTCCAATAGTCACGTTTATATCCAGTCATGGAGCAGAAAAAAATGGTAAGAACAAAAGGAAGTACATGTCAGCTATTGTTCCCTTCTCAAGCTTTCCTGAACCACTTCTTAATTTAATTTGCTAACTTCTAGCTACAAGGGAAGCTAAGCACATTGTCCCTCAAACGAAATCCAGTTCCTGTTATAAAAGAACAATAGGAAGAATAAGATGAATATCAGGTTGATCCCTGGGTTACTTCAGAATCACACACAGACATCTCTAAAGGAGAGTTACTTCCAGCTTAGAATGTTTATTTCAGCCTGGACAACCACATTAACAACAAGCATCGTGACCACTGGGTCACAGTACACTCTCGGGACCTCCGCCTTGGGTTGGATGGAGGAATTCTTTGTTTAAGATTATTTGAGGCCGGGCGCGGTGGCTCAAGCCTGTAATCCCAGCACTTTGGGAGGCCGAGATGGGCGGATCACGAGGTCAGGAGATCGAGACCATCCTGGCGAACACAGTGAAACCCCGTCTCTACTAAGAAATACAAAAAATAGCCGGGCGAGATGGCGGGCGCCTGTAGTCCCAGCTACTCGGGAGGCTGAGGCCGGAGAATGGCGTGAACCCGGGAGGCGGAGCCTGCAGTGAGCTGAGATCCGGCCACTGCACTCCAGCCTGGGCGACAGAGCGAGACTCCGTCTCAAAAAAAAAAAAAAAAAAAAAAAAAAAAAAAAAGATTATTTGAAACTTCTGCTATCTCTCCATACAGTTCCTCCACAGAAACGACATTGTTCCTGGGTCACAGCACTGTCAACATTTACAACAGTCATCATCTATGAAAGTGATAAAGAAAAATTAGGTCCCATTATTAAGATTCAACTGTCTCACTCTGTTGAACATAGTGTGACTAAAATCAAACAAACTGCTACACAAGTGACCAATGTACAAATACAAAAAGTGATATGGCAACTGCCACATCTAAATAGATCATGTCGACCCTGACTTTTCACAACCACCTGGATATGTCAAGTGAAAGTAGGAGTTTGGTTGTAGGGTACTGGAGAATAATAAAGTACCACATATAAGGAGGTATTCAATAAAAGGAATTGAGTGATAATAATGAAGATACAAATCATGATGATGATAAGTGGATGATAAATGACATTAACTCTTCACTCCGTGGGCACATGCCCACAGAGTGGGATCTTCAATTTATATGGATCCCTTTAATTTCTACTACACTTCACAGTTTTCAGGCAATTTTATCTCATCTATGCCTCAAAACTCAGAAGGAAGGACGGACATTATTAATAGTAGTGTTTTCAAACTGATGGGATAGAAGCTCAAAAGCAGCAAGTGACTAATTCAAGTTGTCACGGTGGATAAAGGCAGAAAGCCAGCACTAAAACCCCATCCTAGCCTGTAGGCTGGCACTCTGAATTATACCTCTCGAGCAGAACACATAACTTTTAAACTACTTTATGTATTTGAACCCTAATGTTATTTCTTGAAGATTTTAAGGTCTTTAAATGAATGGGTTATGTCTTTTTTGTCACTGAATTTGCCTGTGTGCAGAACAGAACCTTGTATACAATAGGAGAAACTCTCAATTAATGTTTATTAAAGATAATGATGTATGGACTCAGCATGCAGTGAGATCAGTAACATTTATTAGCATAAGAAGGGGCTGGAAAAAATGAAAGTGAGCCTAACCTCGGTCTACCAAGAACCCAAGGGCACTGTCTCTACCTTTGGTGTCTGGATCTTGGGTGGGAGAAGGTGATCAAAATTTGATCTCAGTGTTCCAGAGTTATCTTACTTGTAACATAAGGAGATAGGACTGGAAAATTTTCTGTGAGACCCTTCATTATTAGAACGCCATGATTCTAATTGCCACTTGAAAGCTCCTGAGAAAAGAACCATGTAAATGGCAGAGAGATAAGGTACTACGGTTCAAATCTTCTCTGGTTCTTTATGAAAAGCTTTAAGCCTTAAAACCTCTGCTCTGCCTTTTCTCAATAAGTTGTGCCAATGCAAATCCCTATTCTCTCAATGTAAGCACAATCACCAAAAAAGAGAGGTAACTACACCCTAGTGAGAAGCTCTACAAATACACTCTCCGGAGGTCTCCCTGTCAGGCTCCTACCTCCACCTACACCCTTTATCTCTAAGTCTCTGCCATCACTGATGCTGAAAGAACATGTTTTTGAGGTAGGATCTTCCAAATCCAGCCCTCTGTAAATCCTTGCCCCAGATCTGAGCAAACTAATTCTTTAGGTTAAACCCAACCTTTCTATCTCTCCAGAAATGCAGGAGAATCAAAGAATCAAAACTCAAGAATTCTCATGGCCTCCGTGTTAAAAATAGTCATGTCTTCAAAAGATTCTGACCTCAGATTTCAAATCCCAATTCTCAGTCCATCCCACTGAATCATCCATCATTTAAAATGTGAGAAAATTTTGAGATAGGTCTTTCCTGCCTTGGTAATCAACCCCACCCAGGAAAACTTCACATAGCATTCCATCCTTCAAGTCATGTTTTGGCTGATGGCCCACAGAAATCCCTTTTTAAGGAAAAAGAGAAGAAAACTAAAAATATGAGAGTAGTCCGCCACTCTCACACTACCCTTGAAATAAATCACCAATGCCCAGAATTCCCTCTTTTTCTCTAGTTTTAGATAACTATGTATTGTAGTGGCAGATGATGATAATGACCTTGATGACAATGATGATGATATGAGCAATAACAATGAACATTCTTGAACATTATCTACACTGTCCTAAGTGCTACAGATTTATTTTTTCCATTTAATCTTGACAACTTTCTCCAGTAGTATTATTAAACCTATTAGTTTTCTCATTTCACAGATAAGGCAACTGAGAATTAGAGAAGTAACTTGTCCATTGCTCTGGAGCTGAAAGACAGAGTTCAGACCCAGATGTGTTTGATTCTAAATCCTCCAAACATTTGACTTTCCTCCTTCTGACAGATGGGAGGCAACAGTGAAACTGAGAGGCTTGTCCAGAGCCAGGAGAGGATGTTGAAAACGACTCTCAGGCATGAGAGCTGCAGAAACAGGATCGCATCAGAAGCTACCCCTAAAAAGGAGAGGATAAGCACAGGAATGCCATTTAGACAATTATTCTTAAACCAGATTAAACCCTGAAAATCCATTAAATTGGAAGCATCACTCTCACTTTTTTATAACCAAATTTAAGAATGCCATCATTTGGGGAAATTCCATAATTTGCAGATAGTGAAATAGTAACATTCACAACTAAAAACACCAATTCCCTTTCTTTTACCACCTGTGGACCTTAAGGGGTAAGGGGCAGATGGTAAATTTGGGGGGAAGCTAGTCTATTTTGAATGTTTATTTACAAGGCTACATTCATGCCATCTACCAAACACCATCTGCTGGGCTATTTCTTCCATGAAACTAGAGCATTTTGTTCCATAGCAAATAAAAGTGCGACCAGAATTCTATCAGCATGCTGTGTTTGGGAGAGCACCAACACTTTTCAAAACCAGCTTTAATCTTTCTCCAAGTCCGATGCAAAGAAGGCTCCCCTAAGAACAGTAACCCAGTCAACACATTCATTCATTCATTCGCAAACTCACTTTGAAAGAAAGCTGGCCTGCGTGGGCCAGCCAAATGTGGAAAGTTAATTTTACAACATGAACTGTTTTCACCCTGGACCAAGAGACAAGTATAGGCACCATATGACCTGGGTCTGATTTAGTAGTATCTCGGGACTCAGAAACATGAGGGTATTTCAGCAAGGAGCCCCCACCTTTTCTATCCCCCCCACCAACCATCCACTAAAGCTTCCAAAGAATGTCTTTCATGTTTGTTGCATTCACTTCACAACGTGCTCCTGGTGCCTGTCCTTGAATTCTCGGCTCATTGCTCCTGAATCAAGGGAAGTCAAGTTGAATCTTTCAAAATGGGAGCCAGCAGTGGGTAAGCACATCAGTGGCAGGGCAGGAAAATCCACCCCCATCTACTTTTTGTAAAACTCTAAGTCCTGTTTGTTATTCTTAAGAGATGGAAGGCAATGTAGTTTAGAGAGAAGAGCCTTGGATTCAGAATCAGGAGACCTCAATTTTACTTCCAGCTCTGCCACTGACAAGCTGTGTGGATTTAATAAATCATTTAATGTCTCTGGCCCCTGGGTTGGTCATTTATAAAACGAGGAGGTGGCACTGTAATAAATACATCACACTAAGACTAGAGCTTGTATTGATGCAAGTTAAGAAGCAAAACCTGCACAGAGTGAGTGTGGCGGCTGCAGGGTGAATGAGGAGGGGATGGCCCTCCAAGGAATTTATAGTTCTTCATGAATATGGAACCTAAAGAAGAAACCCAGAATATCAGAGTGAGCTTTACATAAGCACAAGCCATGTTGCATGGTTCCTGGTTTTGTGGCTACTCCAGTAGTGGTGTGAGAAGTGAGCTTAGGAAAGTAGAACAGTGCAATAGTTAGGAACCAAGTCTTTGGAGTGGTTCTAGACCTGGGTTCTGTCCCTTACATCCTCCATGACCGTGGCCTGTTATTTCTTACACCTTCACCTGGGCATCTGTACAATGGGACAATGATATTGACTTCTGGTCGTATACTCACACTGGCTCGCAAAAGCAAATGATAAAATTCTGTGGCATTTTACCAGCTGGTTGACACCACATTGGTGGTTTGAAATAAGCTGTGCTGGGAGTATTTGCCACAGAAGTCAACCAATGCTACAAATCCAGGCATCTCCCCTGCTACTCCTCCAGATCTGGGTGTTAAACGTTTACCATCACACCACTGCCTACCTCTCAGCACTGGTGTTAAGGATGAAGTGAAGTGATGTACACAAAGTATTTAACACAATATTTGGTGCATGACAAGAAATGGGAGCTATTATTATTGTAGCTATTAGTGACTCAGAAATGCCCTCTGTCTTTTCATTTCTTGCTACTTTTACCACTCTTCTCTTAAGCCAGATCTTATGCTACTTTCTGGAGATCCAGAGAGCACGCCCTGCAGTAAAAGGCTCTTCTACCCAACTCTTATTTGCTTGTGGTCTCTCATTCAGCAAATATGAATTGAATACCTACTCTCCACCAAATCTGGCACCAGGCACTGCAGATACAAACACGATTGAATAAAACTTGGCCCTGGATTTGAGAAGTTCACAAACCCTTTGATGGACAGGATACAACTAAGTCTGTGAAGGGTAACTTTTACCAACAATGTGGAAATCAAAGGAAGGCAAAAGCTGTTCCCAACGGCACAAACCCTTCTGCCACCTGGCATCCCAAGGCCTTGGAAGCAAGAAGCCTCAGGGTAACTTTAGGTACAAAGTGAAACCATCTTCTTTAAGATGACATAATTATTAGGACTACAGGGCACTCAATTAGCTCTCCTCCTCTCCCTATCCTGATGGCATTACCCTACAACTGGCAACATTCTTCCCCACTGGCTATGATGGTTGCATGTATGCCGCCTGGAAACCAGAAATGTGTAACATCAAGTCTGGCCCCTCGCCAAGTTTCTACAGGGCATTAGTAACAAACTGGTGAAGCTCATTAAAAAAAGAGAGAGAAACCTATAACCATTAAAAGTCCATTAAGCAGCCTGTCATTTTGTAGAGCTAAATAGCCCAGAGTAATCAAAAGCATATGAACCCCAGCTGGGATACCCAGTGAATTGTTTCGATTTAGGGGAGAATTCATCAAGAAAGATTGTTCTTGGGATTGGGTTGATTTTTCTCCTTCAGTTCCTGGCCCCACGTTCCATTATAATTAAAGTGATTGATGTACCGCCCAGACAGAGGTGAGCAGTGACCACCAGAGCCAAAACATCTGCTCCTTCCAAGCAAACAGCTAATACAGAACTTGAGTCAAAAGGCACGTAATTTGAGGTTACCCTTCCACTGTCAATTAGGTATGGCACAGTCAACTCTTTGCTGTCTGGCTGGGTTACATCTGGGTTATCTGTGAAATTTCTCTTTCCGACCATAGAACGAGTTTTATCCATACCCAGGTTAGGGTCAAGAAACAAAGAGCTAAGTCTGAGGCCAAGAAGTGATGATCCCTAGCATGGGAGATAGAAGATCCATCCATCAGTTAATGAAATGTCTTCCTGCCCATTGATGGACATTTGTTAATTTCAGAAATACAGATTTAATCTTTCCAATTTACCTCAAACCCTCTACCTCTTTTCACCACCTCCCCAGCCCTGCAAGCTGTACCCTGGCACCACTCTATTGCTCATTAGCGCCTCCACAGGTGGATGACCACATGCTGAGGAAGGAGGTAAAACTCAAACAGGCGGTTTATGAGAGCACATTACCAGTTTTGGCTCTGACATAAGAATACTGAGAAATAAGAGAAAATTACTGACTCAACACAGGTTTAGGAGGTAACTATAGGAATTACTGCTCCATGTTCATCTACTCTAGCATGACACTAGATGAAAGCAAAATGTTGATAAAAAATAAAAAAACTAAGATGATGTTCAAATTCAAAAGGGCAGTTGAATCTGAGTGCAATCATTGTTCCCTTCAGATATTTTTACGATCATTGCTTTTTATTTTAACTTTTCCCCAAAAGACCCAAAAGTTTGATTAAAAAAAAAAAAAGTAGGCTGGGAATGGTGGCTCATGCCTGTAATCCCAGCACTTTCAGAGGCTGAGGCAGGAAAATTGCTTCAGCTCAGGAGTTCAAGACCAGCCTGGGTAACATAGTGAGACCTCACCTCTACTAAAACTCAAAAAAGAAAAGAAAAGAAAAGAAAGAAAAGAAAGAAAAGAAAGAAAAGAAAGAAAAGAAAGAAAAGAAAGAAAAGAAAGAAAAGAAAGAAAGAAAGAAAGAAAGAAAGAAAGAAAGAAAGAAAAGCCAGGAGTGATGACCCGTCCCAGCTAATTGGAAGGCTGAAGCAGAAGTATTGCTTGAGCCCAGGAGTTCGAGGCTGCAGTGAGCCACGATCATGCCACTGCACTCCAGCCTGGGCAACAGAACAAGATGCTGTCTCAAACAACAACAAAGTCATGCTCAGTATAATCAACACTCCTCCATCCAAAGCTACTCCAAAATCCTCTAGCAATTCCGTATATTTATATTGATCCTTTTAGAGCCTTGAACTGTTAAATTTCTGCTTGTGTCCATCTCCCATCATTGACTGTATGTTTCTCAAGGGCAGGGACATCTTTTTCCCTGTGCCTCTTATAGCATCTCCTTAATAGAATTCTTGCAACCCAGAGTCCTTCACTAAATATTGATGGAGTGATCTTTCAGTGTGCCAGGCTCAGCATTCCAATCTCTCAGGGACTGCCTGTACTAAATTCACCAAGCAGTTAATGAGCTCCCGTGCTGTCCACACAAACTCATTTGCTTTGGGAATGAAAACAAATCGATGCCCCCTTTATGCACTGAATTTGCTTAAGCATACATTGCAGATGATACATACATATGGTGTGCATGAAAATAAATGCTCCTGCACCAGGCAGAGGCCCTCTAGCCTCTTCTCGGCTTCCCTATCCAAATTCTGCCCACCCTACAAGGCTGAGCTGTCCCCTAACTTCCACTAAGAAGCCTTCACAGAACACCAGCTTAAGGATCTC
This sequence comes from Theropithecus gelada, assembly GCF_003255815.1. Classification (NCBI taxonomy): domain Eukaryota; kingdom Metazoa; phylum Chordata; class Mammalia; order Primates; family Cercopithecidae; genus Theropithecus; species Theropithecus gelada. The sequence goes on from NC_037681.1 coordinate 88,520,299, forward strand.
TAGCTCCAAACAAGCAGCAGGCCTGGAACACAGTGAGTGTCATGAAAATATGAGCAAGAGAGTCAATGAGCAACACGAGGCGTGGGTGGACAAGGTGGGACCAAGTTGAACGGAGTGAGAATGAGGTTGGAAAATTGACTCCCAGATATGAAGTGAGGCGAACTCTTCACCCAGACCAGTGGAAGCACACCCTTCCCCCATCAATCCCCATGGAACACCTTAAGCTCAGGAACCAGGGGAGATGTGGCCAACTGCTGGACGGGAGGAGTCTCTGACCCTTATGTTCTTTCTTCCTTGGATGTCCAATGGTGAAGGAAAAACAAACATATAAAAGGCCATAAATCCCATTGCAAAAATAAAGGCTCCTTTTTAATGCCCAATAGTTAATGGCTTAAGTTAAATTCCAGACCTTTGCAAAAAATTTTGTAAGACCCCTTCCACCTCTTTGCTGCCTAGACTCCCACCCCTTCCAGAGGCAGGAAGGTTGCTAGGCTTTCTCTGGGTGGTTGGTGAACATCTTTACGGGGTGCTTATGTCCGTATTAATGGCATTAAACAAACACACATTTTCAGATCATTTTGAAAACTATCCTGGGATCCAGAATCCAGTTTCCTCTCTCTAGAGTATTTTCTCCCAAGTCCACAGTTGTTTGCACAGAAACATTTTTGCCCATACAACATGTTTTCATACTGCCCGTGTCCTGTGGCACTCTGGAGGTCCCCTTCTAAGAGAGGCTGAGACTCTACCCTGTTCTGTCGCTAGCACAGGCTATTCATGGCATCCCCTCTACTGTCCGAAATCCTCCTTCTCGTATGTCTTTGTCTCTGCAGGTGACCTGGCTGCTGAGGACAAGAAGGAAAATATGGTAGCAGAAGTCATGAGGAGAGCTGCTTCTGCTTTCAGCCTTTCAGTTCAACTCCTTGCTAGCTGAGTGACTTTGGCTTTCTGGACCATTTTTTTTTTTTTTTTCACTAGGAAATTTTTTTATTGTTCAGCTAATTATAGTAAAACTTTTTCTGAAGACTGAAGGGTGAACTGAGGGGATCGCTCTCAGTCCTAAAGTCTGCCTTTACATTTTCTTCACTGCACCTAGGCTACAGATTTACTAGACAAGCTTCTAGAAAAACATAACACATCACAAAAAATGACCAATAACCAATTAATTAATCACTCAATGTATATTACACACCTACTCTGTGCAAGAGATTCAACAAAGCAATGGTCCCCTCCCTTGAATAGTTTCCAGTGTAACCTGACAAATCAAACAAGTACACATGAAGAGCTGGAAACGGGACATCTCCTTTTTCCCAGCTGTCAGGATGGCAGCCCCTAAGAAAGTCTCTCTGAACTTCCAGTTAAAATGCATGGCCAGCTAGAAAGGGCATCAGTCTGCCCCTCCCTACGCATTCTCTCATCATCCCATGCAGAGAGGCAATATTGCGGGCCACACGGCACACTTATGGCCCAGAGGAGGGACTCTGCCTCTCTGCTTCTTCATCTTCTTATAATGCAAATACGAGAACAACCTCGCAGAAAAATCAGTCCTGGGGTCTGGACCTTTTTATGATCTGTAAAAAGAAAGAGCTACACTATATCATCTCTAAGTCCTTCCCAGCCCTGGCTTCGACCATCCTCACTACTCATTTTGTTACTTGCCACCGCCAATTATCTTGCTCTGTCCCCCTATCTATATCAAGGGAAACACCGTGCCTGCTCCTTTGTAACCCTCATCTCCTACCTACATCCTGGGGTCTTTCTCAACTGCCTCCTCCACAGTTACCTCTACCCCCATCTTCAGTATCTCCCTCTCATTTATTTCATCCCCTCTGACTATCCACATGCTCAGATTTCTTCTCATCCAAAACCAAACAAGCGACTTCATTTGACCATACTACCCAGTCATTCTCTTGAGCTTCTCACCATCAGATTTCTTTATTGAACATCCTCTGCTGACATCCCCCACCAGTTCCTTACCATCCACTCACTCCTCATCCCTTTGCAAACTGACATCTGCTTCTCACTACTCTACCCTCTCAAGATTTACCAGTGGTGGCTTCATCATCAGGACTGTTCTTTGAATAGCACACTATCATAGATCCAATTCTCCAGAAGCAGAGCCTGAGATGAGGATTCATAAGCAAGTGGTCTATGAAGGCAGTGCCCCTGGGAGCCGGGGAGCAGGGCAGTGCAGGGGAAGAAGCAAAGCAAAGTCCTGCCAGGGAGCTCTAGTGTGTAAATTACACCTCAGAGTTGTCCCAACCTGAGGCAAGGGAGCTGGACTTTCACACTCCTCCAGTGGCAGTCGTGGGCTAAGGGCTCAGATAGGAGGTGGGGAAGTGAACTCCAGGCACTTCCTCCTCTCTGTACTCACCAGCCAAATCACTCCAGTCGCCTGGAGGCAGGCTTCACAAGAAGAGTCGCAGGTGTAGTCAATTGGAGCCAAAAGCACAACAAGGCTGGGCAAGGGACACCCAGATATGCTAAAGGAGATCCAAGGAAAATTCACGGTACACCAGCAGTGTCCATTACCACATGCTTTCCGTCTTTCTGCAGTGTTTGACAGTGTTAAACATGCTCCCTTTTGAAATTTCTTCACCTTGGTTTTGTGAAAAGAGGACACCCCTGTCTTGCTGTTCCTCTCTTAACTCTGTTTCTTTTTGCTTTGTCCCCATTTCCCTCCCAGCTGCCCCCATATCTCTATTTTTGTCATGTACTGACTCATCTAGCTTTACAGCTTTAATTACCACATCTAAAATCACTCACTCCCAAATTCCAACTCTGAATGAACTTTCTCTACTTGGATGTCCACCCAGCACTCCAAAACCAATATGCCCCAAAAATGGAATTGTATTTCTTCTTTTGTGACTTAACCCTCAATTTAACTTCCTTGTCTGAGCACATTCCTGAGCTATAACCCAAGAAAACAACTTTCACTCCTGTCTTTTCCTTGTCCTCATGCCCAAGCAGACCTGAATTTCCTCACATCTTTCATTTCCTTCGCATTTCCTGTGTCACCATCTTAGTTCAGGCCTTTATTGACTCTTGAGCATATTTTCTAAGCAACTTTTGTACTAGTTTCCCTGTTTCTCCCTGCTCCAAGTCATCCTCCACCTACTGTTAAATTAATCTTCCAAAAGTAACACTATGATCTTATAACTTCTGCCACCTTACTTGTCAAGCTTTCATTGGTTTTGTTATGGTAGAGGCTTCTAGTACTCACCTATTCTGACTTCATTCTCCAGCTCTCTCGCAGTTGCATAGAACCATGCAACGAGTTTCAGATTGGGCTGTGAGTGAAAGGAACAATATCACTTCTGGACCAAGGCATTTAGAAGCAAGCATGAGTTCTCCAGGCTCTCTTTTCTCTGCTGTGATGAGTAGCCAAGTGTTGAGATGGCAGAGCCAAAGATAGAAGCACCTGGATCCCTGAATCACCATATGGAGGATGGCCTGCTGTCATCCTGGAGAGTAGTCTCACTGATGTTAGACTGTGTGTGTGCTAGAAGTAAGCTATAGTATGAAAATATTTGAAAATACTTTCACTTTTTTGTTTTTATCTGTTTTTACCGCCAAATAGCCTGACCTGTCCTGGCAAATATAGTAATTTTTTCCTACTACCCTCAAGTCAAGATTATTTAGTTTTGTATCCAAAGTTCTGTAGAACTGACCCTCATTTCTTTCCAGGTTCTTCTCTCTTTTATTTCCCTAGAAATACTCTGCCCTATCATACCTTGGCCATTAGCCTTTCACAATTCTTCTTGACACTTACTTGTCTCCATTACCTACCCGTCCCCACCCTCCATGTGCACACACACAGCTCCACTCCAACATTCATCCTGTCCACTGTCTAGCCTCCCTTAAAGGTCTACAACAAGGATCGACGGATCACAGCCCATAGATTGGAAGGCATCCAGCCCTCCACCTGTTTTGCAAAGAAAAATTTTATTGAAACACAGCCATGCCGCAACCAGGGTTGAGAAGCCACAGCTGAGACCACCTAGTCCGTAAAATCTTTACTATCTAGATATTGATGTAAAAAAAAAAAAAAAGTTTACTGACCTCTGTCTAGAATATCATCTCTGCTGTCCCCAAGCTTCCACCTTCCCCACAGGCCGCTGCTCAGAAGTGATTCTCCCTTTGTCTGCATTCCCGCAGTGCCTAGCTGTATGTCTCCTGGATGTCAGTCTACCGGTGAGATCCCCTGTTACCTTCCCTACTCCACTCTAAGCACCAGGGATGGCAGGGCATGTTTCCTGTTTCCTTTGGGTTCTCAGTGTCCAGCATCTTGGCTCATAACATTAATAGTAAGTATTCAGTGGACGCTAGAAGAAAACACAGACAACTCCTGAGACCTACAATGTATTAATGAGAAAAGAACAGACAAGAAAAAGAACTCTACGAATTACAGTGCTAGAATTCGAACACAGGGGACTTTGTATTTCAAACTGAGCAAACCCTGTTATATAAATTATAGTTGATGTTCATATAATGATTGCAGGACATTAAGTAACACCAAGTCTTCATAAAATATATGCTTGCTTTTAACTTGAATAGTTTTGCTTTCCAATATGATTTGAACAATATGTAAATGACCTTTAAAAGCCATGAATTAAAGTGTCAGACCCCACTCACAGTTTTAAACAGTGCTCTTTTATTTCAGATCCTGTGGCAAACTGGAAATAACCATAAACAAGACGGTGAATGGTTTCTTATAGCTAATACAATTAACTTCACAGCATTTGAAAAAAAAAAAAAACTTCATTTGCTTTTAAATGCTATTTTACAGATTGTTTCCATCATCACTACAAGCTACATTTTTTTTAATTCTAACATTTATAAAGTATACAGAACTTCATAAAGACCCCATTTTCTGAATCACTTCCATGTGTAAAAGGACCCAGCCTAGTCTTACCTTTCTTCTCCAGATACTCACACCATTGCCAGGCAAGGTGCCTTCATCTCTGTGACTGGCTTTGATTAATGAAAACAAGGACTCTGGCCACCCTCGTCTGCAGAACACCCAGGAGGGAAAATTGCTTTGATAACTAAGCTGCTTCTTTCATGTCAGCCAAAGATTATAGAAGATTCTGCTAAAATATACTGGGAGCTGAGACACATGTTCCTTGTTCAAAACCCCATCCAGTCATTGCTCACCAAGGCATCACAGGGGAATGACCATTGTGAGAAGCAGCCGAGGGCAGTTTTCGCTCATCAGCCTTCATAGCTGTAAAAAGGCAGGACCCAAGCTCGTGAGAGAAGCGTTGCCCTGAATCTGGACTGATAGTGATTTACACAGTTTTGTTACCAGGATAGGATAAGTATGAAAGTGACAGAAAGCATTTAGAAACTTTACAGCAATTCAACATCCCCAGGACATCCAAGTTGAATGATTTTGTATTTTACTGATTATCAATCTACAACTGATTTGAATTTTCTTAAACGGCCCTTTGCCACACAGGGTTTGAGAAGCACTGCATTAGACAGACAAGTATATATGATCCAGTGCACCCTCCACACCCACAAGATGGTCCCCACTGGACAGAACTTGGACTTCTTGTTTCCTGACTTTGCTTCTGTCTATAGGAAGCTCATGCAATGAAATGGGGTGCTCTAGGACCAAAGACCCAAACCCACTCTTCATACCATCATCCCAAACCCATCCTCCCAAGGGTAAGTTGAGAAAGGAAAGTATGTCCTTTCCACTGGCTAATAGTCTTTCAAAAAGCAAGAAGAAGACAAAGGGGGCAACTATGAGAAGAGGACTTCTCAGAGGGTTCAGCCCCATCACAGGCACATGTTGGACCCATAGTAGGTCTATACATTTCTAGTACACAGACAATCATCTTTGTCATGTCTCCTCTGCAGACATAAATGCTGCCTCAAACCGTGTGTTATCTTCAACCTATTTGCATTCCTTTTCCATAGGAGGAGACTTCATATTTAAAGTGGATTTTTCTCCAGGACTTTTTACCTAATTCATTCCAGGACCAAACTATTCCAGCATACGCTCAACCTTCAGGGATTAAAAAAAAATGGATTAAAAATAAAAGTCATTCATCCATGGACTCCATAAGAAACACTCCTGGAAAGGAGGGGGCATTAGCAGAGAGGTATCTAACCAATTAATAAGACCTGCCTATCAGAAGAAAAATGAAAACTCAGCCAGGAATTTGCATAAGTCCCCAGTCCAAACAGGAGAGAGATGAGAATGAATTGTTTAAACCAGAAAGCAGAAGTTAACACCTGTTAATGACTCGTTTGTTGGCTCACAAGCTGTTAACACTCAGACACACTGGTCGTTAAATGTGGTCATTACTTATTTCAATGAAAAATTTATTAGAGCCCCCATCTGAAGATTTAATGGAAAGGCAACCCTCACCTTGCACACCTGGTATATCCCAAGGAGGCTGAGAGCAGGTTTCTTCTAGCTGCTATGTCTGGATAAAAAAAAATAAGTACTAATAATCATCATCATGGCCATTCTGCTGCATCAATTACCTATTTCCTTCAGCAATCAGAATGTTAGATGAGTTCTGATTCACAGCTTGATACCTAATAAAGACCACTTGAGTCTTCATTACTTTGTAGGACCATTATGGTTAAGTGGGTCTGTTCTGCGTTCTTTACAAGCCTGCTGCAGGACTCATTATTAATAGATAGACTTTCGATTAAGCTGAGAACATTTTTTCATCTTTTCAGCCTTTTGCAGATAAAAAAAGGAAATAAGAGAAGACAGGATGGAGAATTCACAGTGACACAAACTTAGGGAACTGGGGACTGGTGTTGAGTCATGGAGAGGAGTCATGGGGAGTATTATTTGTTGCTGGCTGCCCCAGGATCATCATCGAAAGAGCAGCCACCTGGAATGTGAAAAGGCCAGGAATTCTCAAAGAAAGACTCTTTTCTACCATAACACCTAAATCCACCTTCATTGGTGGATTATGCAAAATAATGTCTGTGGCAGGAGAAATTAAATCCCAGGAGCCTCAGCTAACCCCAGTTAAGAATTCCTGTTTTTTATGAAGGGGAAAGTGCATCTCAGAGAGTGCTAGAAAGTACGTGAAAATGTTGGTCTCTTTTCCCCACATGCCTGGATCATCATGGGACTGGGTTGTCAGCACTAGCTCATAAAAGCACAGGATGCCTGGTTCAATTGATAATTCAGGTGATTACTTTTTAGCATAAGTATATTCTGTGTGATATTTGAGATATGCTAAAAAAAATTATTCACTGTTTATCTGAAAATCAAATTTAACTGGGCATTCCATATTTTATCTACCAACTCTCTATAGGACATTTGGCTATTGGAGAAAAGGAAACACTCTGGGGATAGCAGTTCCCCAAGTAGATCCATTTTTAATGGAGCTTATGAATCACCTGAAAGAGAATACAGATGACCAAATTCTACCCCTTGAAGACGGTGACCAGGGACTTTGTTGAAAGCTGATTGAAGGCTTTGAAGATAATCATGACAGTGATAATGATGAGCTGGTATGAGGGGTCCAGAGTTCTACAATATGTCCATGTGACCCCTAAAATTAAAAGGAAAGTAGAAAGTTGATTGGTGAACTAAGAGCTGACAAAGGTTGGTCTCACAAGGTTCAGCAAAGCCCTTATTCATTCATCAGATAGTTCCTGAGCTCCCACCATGGGCAGTGATATGCTTGACCCCTGCCCTTGTGGGGCCCAAAATCGAATAGAGAGCTGAGAATGGAATTTAAAGGAGGACAGACATTTATGGAGGGTTGTAGGGTAAATGCACCTGACAGCAATAACTTAAGCATACCCTTAGAATGACCCTGTATGGCAGATGCACCTGAAATGTGTGTTCCGAGCTAGGGAATCTGGGAGTGACCAGAGATTGATTCCTTGTCTTTGAGTAACATTTGAGTCCCCAGCCTGGCCTGTGGAGCACACACCATACAGGGGATTGAGAGTTTTGAGTTGGATGAAGATTGCCAGATAGAAGTCCTTAAGGGGAGGGTGTTAAGTTAAAAAGCTTTATAAACTATGTGCTGTTTGCAAGTTGGTTGCATTTTTCCTGCCAATCCACAGCCACTGGACTGTAGATACAGTGGATACATTGTCCAGCCCACTGCCACTGGACCATTTCTGTAGGTAAGGCAGATATCTTGTCCAGCCTGCCACCACCGGACTCTCTCCCCTGTATGTGAGCCCCTAATAAAACCCCATGTCTTGTTTTCTGGCTCTGGGTGTCTTCTCCAGCCTCTTGAACCACGTGCCTTCCCTATTGAGATAAATAGGGGCTCACCACAAGGGTAGTGTGCCAGACACCACAGGGGTGCTTCCAGCCATCATCTCATTTGGTCCCCAAAGCAGCCTGTCCAGGTAGATACTGCCATCCACTCTGCAGATGAGGCCACTGAAGCTATAGAATTTCAACTTGACCAAGAGGGTAGCATTGGCAAATGCCAGAGGACACATTCACACCCAGGTCAATCTGACTCCAAGCATCTGCTTTTTGTACTACAAGCTTATATCTCCAATAAGCACCCAGTGGAACAGATTAAGTGTAGGAGACCTGGGTTTAAATATCACTCTGGTGCTTCCTAACTCTGTAAACTTGAGCAAGCTATTTCTGTGGTTTCCAAAACTGCTGCGCCTTACAACTACCGTCATTGTCATTCGCAGATAATCAAGAAAAATCTTCAAGCCGGGATGTTAATTAAAAAAAAAAAAAAGGAAAAAAAGTTCACATTATTAAAATACCACAGAGGTCAAAACAAAAGGAGATCAACATAGAAGTCCCTCCTTCCCAAACCCAGATTCAGGAGTCAGGTTCTCTTCCATTCTTAAATTCATTCCCTGAGTGTCTCTGAGTAGCAAAATTATTTTGGTTAATCCTTGGTTTCGGAAGGCGCCCCTGCAGAGAGGCTGCCCATGTTTGGGCATCCAGTGGTGTCCCCCAAGGCCTCTCCTATATCTTAGCAGAGAAAGAAGAGTACAAATGTGTAAGAATTAAATACATAAGTACTTAGGATTTTATGAGGCTGAGTATATCAGATTTAAGGTTTATGGAGTCCAGATAAGCACTTCCTAAAGTCAAACGACATCTTGTCTGGTATTTCCAGACTAGCAATCATTTTGTTAATCTGTAAAATGGCACTTCAGGTATTTCTCTGAGGATTAAATGCAATAATGTATTTAATATGCTTATTGCAATACCTGGCATATAGTTAGCACTCAGTAAATGTCAGCTATTATTATTGTAAGTTTTCGCCTACCAAACTGTGAGACCCTTAGGACATGACTCTACCATTCTTTGTGTGACCAGCATTTGCACAGTACCATGCAAAGTGAGCACCAGGTGGGTGTGTGAGTGGGGTGATGGATGGATGGAGGCATGAATGAATGGATGGAAGAGTGGGTGGCTAGATGGATGGATAAAGGAGTAGATTAATTCAAGTATGGATCTTCTGGCAATGATGACTGAGGAAAATCTTCATGGAGATGATGAGGATCAAGCTAAGCTATTATATTAAAGATAAGCCATGTGACAATTTTATGATTTAATGCTTGCATAATACTTTCATTCTTTTTCTTATTCCCAGTAAATGACTTACGGGACATTAACATTTTGGAAAACACACCAGTCACAAGGTGTGGCTGATCAGCATAATTCTAGGCACACAGTGGATAACTAGTACTAACTCATTCAAAAATAATAGTTATTGGTCAGGCATAATGGCTCACATCTGTAATCCCAGCATTTTGGGAGACGGAGGCAGGAGGATTGCCTGAGCCCAGGAGTTCAAAACCAGCTTGAGTAACATAAGGAGGCTGTCTCCACAAAACTTCATATATATATATATATATATACACACACACACACACACTCTTACATGTATATACACACACACATACATACACACACACATATGTACATATAAGTTATTTACCCTTTTCATAGTTGAGAAAATGTTAATGAAACATACAACATGATTTAATCCATAATATTGAGATAAAAATCCTATCAAAGAAAGAATAGAGCTGCTACTTTTATTCTGTCCTCACATTGCCTGGGTTTCAGAATCAGTGTGATTGCTGGCATAGCTTCATTTAAAAGAGAATGACTGGGCCAGTAAAATTTGAAAAGTACATTTTTATTTGCTCCAGTCTGTGCATGCTCAAGGAAGAGGGAAGAGAGGGAGCATATAGGAACAGAGGGAGCATAGGAGTAAAAGGAAGGACCCCAGTTGGAGAAAGGCCTGTAAATCAAGGGCCATCAGGCAAAGGACATGAAAAAGAGCCTGGCAGAGTTAAAATAACCAGGAACTGAGAAAAAACTAAGAGTTCAGAAAAAGCAAAGAGGATGGCATTAATAATCACTTCAGAAGGCAGTAGAGGGTGGACAACCCTTGCAAGGAAAAGAGCAGGAGGGAGTAAAAATAAAGCGAACAGCTGCACATTCCTCTTTCAAAGCCCAGCAGTTACCACAGCCGCAAGCTCTTGACCTTGCCCAGGGAAAGGGCTCCTAAAGGCACAAGCAGGAGGCAGACCAGCCCTCTGAGGAGGGAGCTGTGCCCAGGGGACTTTGAAAGTGAGCTGGCCTGCCTGGGCTAGGGATATCACCAACCCGCTGGGCCATGCTGTAAATAGATGTAGGTGGCTGTCTACACCAAGCAATTTTCAGGTTCCAAGCCTGCATCCCGAAGAAATAAATCCCCAAGCTGCTGCCTAACATCTGCAATTCTGCAATTACAGATTTGTTTCATCCAGTTCTTTGTTCTCAGTTAAAATGGAGATACTCATCACAATAAGACATGAAATATTACCACCCATCCATTGTCATTGTGAATAAGCATAGCAAAACATTTTCCAAAGGTACTTTGCTGATAAGACAGGTAAAGAGATCCTTAACTCCAGGATATCTATAGAAGTTTCCAACAGGGTGAAAAAAGGGTTGGGGGTATCAAAACCTGCTGGGATCCTTCGCATTCTGCGGGATACCATCTGATGCTGAGGTCTAGTCTATAACAGGAGCCAACAAATGCTGACCCCAGAAGGTCTTTCTGCCCACTCCCATAATTGTCATAATTGTGCCAACTTGTCCTTCCCCAGAAATAAAAACAATCCTAAAAATATTTCTATGTTGGATAAATTGTGGCTGAAATTCCCCTGAGCTCATCTTCCAAAAATAATGTCTCAAGAATGACAAACTACTGATAATTATTAGAACTTGGTAATGAGTAATGGGTACCTTGAGGATCATAATATTCTCTCCACTCTTGTAGATGCTTTTAAATCTCCCAAAAGAAAGTGAAATAATAATCAGTTATAAAAGAACATGTTTCTGGCCAAGTGTGATGGCTCATACCTGTAATCCCAGAGCTTTAGGAGGCTGAGGTGGGAGGATCCCTTGAGCCTGGGACTTTGAGACCAGCCTGGGAAATATAGTGAGACCTCATCTCTACTAAAAATTTAAAGATTAGCCAGGCATGGTAGGCACACCTATGGTCCCAGCTACTAGGGAGGCTGAGGCAGGAGGACCTCTTGAGCCCAGGAGTTCAAGGGTGCAGTAAGCCATGATCACACAACTATACTCCAGCCTGGGCAACAGAGCGAGATCCCAACTCAAACATATACATGTAAAATATGCATACACACACACACACACACACACACATATATATATACACACAGAGAGATATTTCTAATGAATTAATTCCACTGGATTAAAATGAATGATTGAAGAATAAACAATTCAATTCTTTAGATGTTTTACCCACCCCCACCCCAACACAAATGCACAGCTTCAGTTGCTTCTACTTATCAGGAATAAGTCTACTGCTACTAAACTGAATTTTGCTTTTCCTTTCCAAGTCTTGATGGCAGGTGGATATGGTCTGAATTGGCATCCATACTTAACTGAGACTCTCATCTTTTTTCCAGATTTTTCACAGACTTCGCCATTCCCATTTCTCAGAGCTTCACTTTTAGCCTCTTTCCTCCACCCCAGCCTCTGCCACCCCCAATCTTAGAAATCTTTCTTCTGCCTCAGTCTCCTGCTGAAGGATGCTCCTTCTTCTTTCTCCCTCCTCAACCACTGATTTGTTCATCCTGTTTAATCAATTAATGCATTCAGCTGGCTCAATCTTTGTCACATGATAGCTGGCATTATTTAACCCTATGGAGTCTGCCTTGTTAGAAGCAAGAGAAAAAAGACAGCAACCTTGCTGTCTCCTTTTCAGAGAGAACTTTATGCTGATTTTTAAGACATGACTCATAATCAAACCAATCAAACCACGTCAAACAGGATTCCCAGATCAGCACTCTTTACTCTTTGGGGTATACAAGGTAAACATATGTACGAATTCACATTCAAGGACAACCGGAAAAAAAAACTTTTATTGGGAAACTTATTTCTGTACCTCATTTGGAATCTTCTACCAAGAATGACTGATTTGAGCTAAACATGAAAGTCAAACTGAAAAATAGAGACCAAGAACAAAATCTCAATATGTGATGAAGAAGACTGACTAGTCCTTTGTGAGCAGATGCTTGCCAAAAGGCCTGGTCCAAAGAGCCAGGGTCATGGCTGACCTATCCGAAATATCTGCTACCTCAACACTTGTGTTCACTCCTGTGGGTTAGAAAGCAAGAAGAGCTGCAAACTGAATGAAAGGAGCCAATTTTCTACTCTGTCACTGCTCAAAAAAAACCTCAAAAGCAGCTGGCAGGATAGATTTGCTAGAGATACTCCCAAACATCTCTTGAAAGGAAGAAATAAAATCAATCCTTTTCAGTTTTTACTATCTCTATGAATTCTTTTTTCAAATGTTTCACTTAACATGGTATCTGTGAGATGAATTCATGCGGTTGCATGTATACTAGTTCATTTTTTAATTACTGTGTGCTATTATAATCGTGTGAATATGCAACTATGTTTTCTCTATTGTACTATTTCTGTACATTTGGAAATTATGAATAAAACTACCATGAATTTTTTTTTTTTTTTTTTTTTTTTTTTTTTTTTTTTTTGTGACGGAGTCTCACCCTGTCATCCAGGCTGGAATACAGTGGTGAGATCTTGGCTCACTGCAACCTCTGCCTCCCAGGTTCAAGCAATTCTCCTGTCTCAGCCTCCAGAGTAGCTGGGATTATGGGCACATGCCACCATGCCTGGCTAATTTTTGTATTTTTAGTAGAGATGGGGTTTCACCATATTGGCCAGGCTGACCTTGAACTCCTGACCTCAGGTGATCCTCCCGCCTCAACCTCCCAAAGTGCTAGGATTACAGATGTGAGTCACTGCACTCAGCGCATGAATATTCTTATACGTGGCGTATGGAGCCTGTTCTCACCCATTTCTGTGGACCACACAGCAAGGAGGAAGTCCACGGTCATCAGTATGTACGTGTTCCCCTACAGTAAGTAGACACTGCTTTTAGCAATCTCACAATGTAGTAGACTCTTTTAACAATTATTCTGCCAATTCTTCCTCTCCCAGCTACAAAAACCTTCACTGTCCCTTATGGAGTCCTCTTACCTTGATTTCCTCCTTCCCTTTCCACACTGTGCCCTCCAGTGACCTCACTTATTCTTACACATTTACCTGTGTTTATATTTGTTTTGCCCCATCCTGGCTTCACTTCAAAGCATCAGCCATGTTCTTTCATCTTCTGGCAGAACATTTGCATCTGGATGTTCAAGTGATTGAAATGTGTTGAAGCAAACCCATCTTCCTCTTCTCTGACCCTCATCACTTCTCCCTCAGACCCATCTGGTTTTATTGCCCAGCTCCTGGCCATCTGGGCTGGTAACCTTGGCAGGCTGACCCCTAAGAGAAATTTAAATCCTACCAGTGGCATTGTTACAATAGGCCTCAAAGGGGAATGGAGTTCCCCAACAAAAGAGTTCCAGTTGTTAGTTTATGTCTCTTCAATGGTTGAAACGGCTACCAAACTGATAAATAGCAGAAATTTGTTTTTGTTTCCTATCTTCCAAATCACAAGAACACACTTCATGGATCAGAATCCACTGTCTTCAAATTCCACTCTGAAAAGAAAAGCATTTTCTCTTGTAAGAAGAAATGTTGGAAAAGAGAAAATGCAGTTTATCAAACATTTAAGAGCATGGCTTTGGATCAAAGAGAACTGGGGTTCAAGTTATTCTTCTGCCACCTCCTAGCTGTGTGACTTCTGGTAACTCGCTTCCTTCTCTGAGCCTTAGTTTCTTCATCCATACAATAATGATAGCCATCGCTACCTTGCCGGTCTGTAGTGAAAATTAAATGAGATCAAGAGACTTAGTACAGCACCTGACACAACTACTTTCATTAAGTGCGGTTGGTGCGGCTGCTGTTGCCAATTCACTAAGTGGGAAAACGGGATAAATTGTAACTCGTTCAGTGTCCCAGAGAGGTTGCCACTGAGCAAGCAGCAATTTCAAAGTTCTAATTTCTTTTACTTTGCTCTCTGAATAGCTCAGAAGGGATGGATAGGCTGTGAAAAACGTTCTCAGGCTGGTCAATTTGAGGTATTTCATTTCACGAATCTGTCTGTGAAAACTGCCAGCTCATTTCATTGATCAATGGCCATCCAGTGCTGGAGTTTAAGTTATTACCACCCTAAACTAAGGCCGAAGGAGATTCTTAGGAGTAAGAAGCTCCGAAAGGCACTCGGGGCTTCTTCAGAGACATGGCTGGGTTCCTCAATCAAGCTTCAATCCGTTTTATGTGCAATTTGCATTTGTACACAGAATCCTTTTTCTCATGCTGGAATTGTCTCCACCAGCTTGTGGATGGACTTTTGTAGCTGCCTCAGATGATACTTTCTAGCTTTCTGTGTATGCATTTGCAGCTGTCCTGTCTCCCCTTGAAAGCACCCTGGCTTTTCAAAGGTAAGCAGATCTAAGTGGACACTGTGTCAATCAATCAATCAATTGATGAAACATACATCAAGTACCTACTTGGTACTGTGTCAGGACTCTCAACAGAGGCAAACATAAAGAAGAAAACACATTCTGTGGTCTTAAAGACTTTAAGTAACTAACAACAATACAGGTGAGTGGATCCTAACGAGGTAGCTCAAATAGTTAAGTGTCAAAAATTACTACAAAGGAGATGGTCACTTCTGAGTTTAGGGATCTCAAAAATAATGTTAAACAATTCCCACCCCATCCCCATCGCCATCCCTCTGACAGAATTAAGAACAGAACTGTGCACGAAGTGGGTGCCTCATAAATGCTGACAAATAAATGCTAACACATGTATTACACGTAGGACATGTTCTTGAATTGATGTTATTTCTTTCAGAAAATCTCCTCCTTGCAAGTAGCTTAGATGCTGATTCCTCACAAACTTATGAGATTTAGCACAGTAGATTTCACACAGTAGAAATGTCATAGCGCTGGAGAAGGGTGGGGTGACACAGACAGAGCTTAGGCTTCCAGCTTTGCCATCTACTAGTTATAAAGTCTGAGCAAGTTACTTAACCTCTGAGTCTGTGTCTTCACCTGAAAAACAGGAGCAAAGCCATCTCTTCTGCAAGATTTTTGTCAAGATTAGAAAACGTGTAAATAAAGCATGCAATGGCACATAAAAGTGCCAAATAAACTGTATCCATTCCCATTACTCTGTTCAACAAAAACCGTCCAGCTCACTCTCCTCCTCATCTCCCTTCCATGGTGGAGTAAGTTCCTGACTCTGCCATACAGGACTCTCAGCTCACAAGACACCCACGATAGCAAACAAAGCTCAAAACACTGCTTCTCTTTATTTCTTCTTACATTCTTAAGAGGAAAAAGATAAAACACAACAACAGGCATTAAGAAACTAGGAGAAACTGGCCAAACTAAAACCTCCCCCTGGATGCTCCATGGATCCCTGTGCTCTTAGAAACTTCCCTGACAAAGTTTGCATCTACGCTCATCTTTGAGTTTGCTTCACCCACCTCTGACCTATGGCTAGCCACATGGCCTCTTTATAAATGATTCTATGTAGAACAAATTATCTTGAAGAGATTCTATTTTACCATTGATAATTATTCACCAAGACCAATTGCACCAAAAATCAATAGAATCCACAGATTCTATCGTCAGGAGAGTGGGAAGAAACAAATCCTTCCATTCATTCACATCAAGTCACCCTCATTCCCAGATTGTACATCTCTGCACTTGTCTCAGTTCCAACAGATTTTGTGGGGAATGAAGTGATAGGAAAAGCAAGCTTGTTACACCACAAATCACACAGACGCTACTGGTAAGGGCAGAAGTGTGGAGGCACACACTAAAAGAAGTATTTCCTTCTCATTCATCATTTAACCAGCTCTCTAGGTTGCTGTTTCAGGGCCAGGAAAACACCAGATCCAGTGAGAGACAGAAAGTCCCACTTTCTCGAAATGGAACTTGGACAAAGTTCTGTGAGGCCCAGGGAAAGTAAGGCCAACGCAGCGTGGCCAAGGTTCTGATGAACCATAAAGGAGAGGAAATGGCACTTTCCTCTGAGTCATGCAGAAACGATTTACTCTCCGTCCTTCTAACCATTAATGGTCTGAAAACGTGGGGCAACTAACCTCCAGAGCCACCCTGCTCCCACAGCATAGCCCGCAGTCCCGCGCTGAGCTGACACGGAAATCAGATCAAAAGTGAACCCGAGGTAGTGGCACTCTACCCTAACTGTTGACAGATGGAGAATGGAAGCCACATAAATGCTCTCTCTTGTGTCAGCACTATAAAAACGCCGGACTGACCCATGAAAGATGGAGATGGAAGCTCGAGCAGCCATTAGGAGCCATGCCTTACTCTGCGCAATAACTCACACCCATGGTATTATGAAAATGGTTTTATGGCAGTGGATTACCTTTTCCCCCCTCTGCAAAAATTACTGCTTATCAGCATCACAGAAATCAAGCTAAAACCTCCCCACCTTTTCTCTCTTCTAATACAATCCCTCCCTCTGGCCAGGAACTTAATAAAATGGAACATTTCATTATTCCGGTTTGCATACCTCTTTTGAAGCTGAAACTGTCATCTCAAGTGAGCGCTCTGAAGTGGCCAGTGTGAGGGTAATTTGATTGCCTCTTGTGTTTTCTCAGACACATCTGAATGCCTGAGAAGCCACTTAGCGTCCAGGTCTCTTGCTAGACCAGATTTGGGAGTTGCAAGGGGAAGGAAATCATTCAAAAGCAGCATTTTCTGATTCGTTCAAAATAGTTTGGATACAGCTTTTTCATGAGCTATTAACTGCCTGTCAGATTCCTTAAGAGGGGAAAACAAAACCAGGTGTATTGAGAACGTATATAGTCTCAAATAGCTCAACTCAGTAAGGCCCCTTTTTTTCTACGGCCCATGTGTGTTTCCCATCAATGAACCTGAGCAGTGGGAATCACCAAATTGAGACTACTGTCTCCTACAGTGGAGGCGTCGAAACCTTCCTTTGTATTCAGACAATTTAGTCTGTTGTAGATTAATGCACCCAGTTGGAATCCTTGGTGTTAATACTCTTACCTGGTAATGTGAAACCTTTATTAATATGCAGAATCTCAGGCCCCACCCCAGACCTCCTGAATCAGAATCTACATTTCCACCAGATTGCCAGGTCATTTGTAAACATAAAGTTCAAGAAGCACCGGTTTATACCACAGAAGCAGTATATATTGACCTACACTCTGACTGCCCAGTTTTTTGGCTAGTCACCAGTTGGTGTTGTCTGGGTAAATCACCACATTACACACTGCTACAGACACAACAACTAGTAAGATTTGGTCCCCTACCTTTGGAGAGTTCAGCATATGGAAGGACTACAAGGCAGGAATGTTTGGAATCTGCATGGTATTAAAGCAACCTCAGGGCCCTCACAAACCTAAAGACTTTAAGGGGTAAGCTTCAGAACCCCCCAGATCATCAGGCTGCCCTGTATGTTAGGGCCCCCTAAGGTCAACCAGACCCTCTCCCAGAGCCCTCTTTTGAGGTCTCTCACAATCTCCTCTACTTAAACCCATCAGCGGGAGCAAGTCTAGCTCGAACTCCAGCTCTTCTGCCTTTGAAACAGCCTTAACCATTGCCACTCCCAGCTGTCCAGCCCTCTGCAAGCTTCTCTAAAACACTGGCACCACACAAATATTGGCAGTCAGCAAAATGAGACCCTTTTAACATAGCATTGGTCCCATTTATGCTTTGTGGCAGAGACATTTACCAGTCATTATCTACATGTTCCTCCCCTTTCCTTAGCTCAGTCACAGTTAGGAAGGGCACTGTGACTAGTTGTGACCAATAAGCTTGAAACAATCATGAAGTGTGTTACTTTTGGGATGAAGCCGTTTAGAGCCAGAATGCAATGTTCTTCCCATGCATTAGTGACCACAATGGAAGACATGTTCCAGAGGGTGTAGCTACAAGATGCAAGCCACCTGAATCCCTTGGAAAGGAACTTCCTGGAGAACTCAAAGCCCTACTAGTAGAATCAGCATAAGGAAGAAATAAGCATTTATATGTTAAGCCACTGGGATTTGGGGACTGTTTGTCACCACAGCATAACCTAACCTATCCTGACTTACATATCTTTATGAACCATCCTTTTTTGTCTTCTTTGTGTGTGTTTGTTACATATGAGTTTCATGTTAGGTATCCAAATTTTTTGTTGGCCAAAATGTGGCAAGAGGTGATCCAACATAGCAAGGACTTTTCCTCATGTTTTCTCAGGTAAATGCATACATCCCACTTTTCTTAAAATAATGATTAAAAAGCAGAATGAGATTTGCCTTATTACATGATGTTTTGTATTATTGTTGAATTTTGTTTAATCACTTCCCTGTCCCAGCCTTGAAGTTGAAAATATTGTTGGTTATTCAAAATGGTAAACAAAAATAGTCCCCAATATAGTCAATGATTATGTCTGCAGAAGCAAATAAAAGCAATCATTTAAACAGGTCAGCAAGCACATATTGGGGGACAGCACTTTCTAGCCCAAGTTACTTCTGCAGGCTGTTTGTCCTGGTAGGGAAAATGCCCTGGTTAATTCTCTTCTCACCAACTGTATAAATACTGTACTAATTGTAGTAGGATTCGCTTTTCCTAGCAATAACAACTCACTCTAATTTTTCTCTTTTTCTGATTACATTTGTCTAATTTTTATAAGAATAGCAAGTTGACAAGCTATTTAATGTTTTAAGAATATGCACAAGACCATGTTGTGACTTTAAACAACATGTAAATAATATTTAAACCGTCTGTTCCAGAATCATACGGCCTGCCTGCCAAAATCCTTTTTTGGAGAAATTAGCTTTTCATTTTTCCCTTTTAACTAGCATTTAAAATGAAAAAGAAAAAAAAAAGTTCACGCCCACAAGAGATACTTTAATAAAATCACTGGGTATTAGCAATCTGGTTTACAGTGCCAGGAATCCAGGGTAATTCTGATTTAGGATTGAAATTCTGCCCTGCATTGAGCCTGTTGTGTATGGTTATGGGAATAACCATATTGCTTAGTAGGTCAGAACGCCCACCCCACTGTTATGAAGATCCTTCGGATAATGGACCATTTGGGCTATGCTACTCAGGTCAGGTTATGCAGGATGAGGAGAGGGAAGTTCTGCTTAACCCGTTGGTGACTGTTCAGGCATCAGGCTTTGTAGAGATGTCTTTGTTGTTTAACTATTTACCTATTTGTTTAACTGTTTGTTTGCTTGCTTTAAAAGCTATAATCAGATGATCCAAAAAAATTTATATGGCCATAGAAGTGAAGGAAAATGGCAGTTATACATAGTTGTAGAAAATTTGAGTGAAGACAAATCTTACAGAAATAGAAAAAGAAGAGACAAAAGGAGAAAAACAAAACAAAGGGAAAAGAGGGAAAAGATCAAGGAAAGAAAAACTCAGAGAGACACCAAAGGATAACAGATTAGATGCACCCAAAAATATACTCTCCTATGCACAGGAATTGTGTTTTCTACTCTGTGCATCCGCTGTCCTCTAGAGTCTAGTCCAGTGCTGAAGACACAGTTTGGCCTTGACTGAGAGACAACATTAAGTAAGCTAATAATCTTTATTCCATATTTGGTTCACAATACCGTCAGCCAGTCTAGTTGAGGCTAGGAAATTTTGGATCGAATCATGAGTTACATGGTTGACACTGAACAAGAATCCCATAGAATTGTGGTGATAAATGAAACCCATTGCCAGTTACACAGAGCTAAGCATTTCCCTGGAATCCTTTGCCGCTATAAAGAACTGCAGGATGGGCCAGGTGTGGTGGCTCATGCCTGTAATCCCAGTACTTTGAGAGGCTGAGGTTGGCAGATCACTTGAGGCCAGGAGTTCGAGAACAGCCTAGCCAATATGGCAAAACCCCATCTCTACTAAAAAAAAAAAATGCAAAAAAAAATTTTAGCCAGGCATGGTGGCACACACCCTGTAGTCCCAACTACTTGAGTGGCTGAGGCATGAGAATCACTTGAACCCAGGAGGTGAAAGTTGCAATGAACCAAGATCACACCATGGCACTCCAGCCTCAAAAAACCAAACAAACAAACAAACAAAAACCACCAAAAAACTTGATGATGCTTAAGAGAAAAAGGAGAAGAAGAAAGAACTCTTTCTATGGTCTTCCTGATAGCCGGATATGAGACTACCAGTGGAAATATAGAAATGTGAATGTAAGTAGAAAATAGAGCCATTGCATAGCTCTCACCAGTGACAGATGGGTAAGGACTTGCCCTCTTAACTGTTACTTCAATGCAATCCAGAATGATGACTATATCTGTGCTGTCCTATAAAATCTGGTTAAAACTGCCTTGGGCCAGCATCCCACATCCCCTAATAACCTATGTGGATGACCAGAGGCTGATTGTCTCACGGTCACCTCTGGGTAAGAGCCCCTTTGCAGTCCACACCAACTCAGATGTGGGAGTCCCTCCTCTCCCTGGGATAGAAACATACTTACACGGCACATAGAGCCACACTCACCAGTGAAGTCTGTGTGAAGCACAATTCACTGAAAACTTTAGGAAGATGGATGGCAACATAACAAGTGAGCTCAAACAACTTAATATACGTTATCAATTCTAGATCTAAAAATCCATCAGGCTCTAACCTGTTGCTCCTCGTCCTACTTCCCCTCCCTTCCTGACCCCAGAACAACAGATTCTCCCATTGTCCTGAGAACTCCCATTTTTTTCTGCCTTCTCCTAGAAATTTCCCTGAGACCTCTCTTTTGGCCTTCAAATAACCCACATTACTTCATGAAACAAAGTCAATTCTTTCCTAAAGCGGTAAATTTTGTTGCCAATTGTTAATCATTTTCTTGTTATAACCTATAGCAAATAAAGAATACTGGACAGGCTTCCTTGACTTAAAATATCCCCCTCATTCATGGCCTTAGGTTCATTAAGCATTGTCCTTTATAACAAGTTGTCTTTAGTAGTTAAATGCTCATTAAGTCGCCTATACGTGAGGATGCTTATATCTATGGCTATATATCTATAACCATATCTGTATCTTATCCACAGCTATAATTACATCATTAATTTGCCTGCCAGCACAGTCCAAACCAGTAGGAAAACACTGTGTGCCTGAAGATTCAGAAAAGGCACAAAGGAGAAAGAGGAGAAGGAAGAGGAGGAAACACCAACACCAAGAAGGTAAAGGATACCAAAGATCAATTTGCCTCTTTCACATTCTGGCAAGGGCCCGTCTTGAATACTGAATCCAGCAGGAAGTCCCTTTGCTCAGTCCTTAGTAGCTACTCCTGTCATCTCCCTCCCTCAAACCAGGTAGATCCGGCTGCCTCAAGGGCAGGAAACCCTGCTCAGACCTCCTGTTAGCCCAGCCCGCCCCACACCTTCTCTCTGCCTGTCTGGAGAATCAGGCAGACAACCAACTGCTCCCGGAGAGGGAAACAATTAGGGAGAGGGGGCCCCTCCCTCTTGGCCTTGGGCTGCCCAGCCAGCATGATTAGCATAATTACAATATGTTCATCCAGCACCAGGATGAAAACTTGTGCAGAGGGGGAAGTGTTAACACACAAGCCAGCTAAACAACAGTCCTTCGTAATTAGCTAAACAGTTCCTCTTTTAGAGCTTTCCTGGGATATTCCCAGAAAGCCCCAGGCTCCAGGCAGCATCTTCAGGACCAAAGGCAGCAGCAACAGCAGGAAGACCAAGTCCCTACCTAGAAAGCAAGGAGCTGAGGGTCCCCCATTCTGGAGGTAGCATTTGCCATTGTGAAGCAGGAAATTACTTCTCTAGATCTTTTCCAATGAACATCAAGGAAATACCCCTTCACTCTTTCACTGTTTCTTAACTGACCTTAAAGAAGTTCAACTTTTCTGAGCTTCAATTTCCTCATCACCAAAGAAAAGAAAATAATCCATGCCCAACAGATTGCACAAGGCTATTGAAAGAAATAATCAGATAAAAGCTAGGAAATCTCTAAATAGCAAGAGAACTGGATAAATACTAGGCAGGAATGATGGCCTAGAAAGTATCTGTCTGGATTTTTTTGTTTTGTTTTTTAGAGACAGGACCTTCATCTGTCACCCAGGCTGGAGTGCAGTGGCATGAACATGGCTCATTGCAGCCTCAACCTCCTGGGCTCAAGAGATCCTCCCACTTCAGCCTCCTGAGTAGCTGGGGCTACAGGCACATGCCACCACACCTGGCTAATTTTTAAATTTTCTCATACAGACATGGTCTCGCTATATTGCTCAAGCTGGTCTTGAACTCCTGGGCTCAAGCGATCCTCCTGCCTCAGCCTCCCAAAGTGCTAGGATTACAGGCATGAGCCTTTACACCCAGTCTCTACCTGGATTTGAATTACTGAAGTCATCAAATATCTAAAGGCACATTACATTGCTGCCCTCCCAATCCCAATGATCCTCATCCATACTCCATCACCACAGTGATCATATTAACATGGCAAGGATTGACTTATTCAGGTTCTCTACAGCATGTTTTGCTGCCTTTTTTCTGTCATTGCACACAAAGAAAATGATAATATTTGTAATAGCCTCCAGGGTCACTGGTTGCTCCTGGCAACCCAGGTCCCATCCTGTCTTCCAAGGGCTAGCGGGATCAATAATTCCACATGACCTACACATCCAGGAGTCACCAACATGTCCCTCCATACTGTTGGGAAGCTCAGCTCTACATCACTGGTTTTGTTCTGGTGGTTGGTTGGTTGGCTGGGGTTTTTTTAATTCAACAGACTAGTTCCTTGTGATTCTGGAGCCTATGGTGGCCCAAAGCAATTGTTCTCAACCCTGGCTATATATTAGAATCACCAGGGAAACTTTTAATAAACACCAGTGCCTGGGCATCACCCCAAGAAATTCTGATTTAATTGGGCTGGGGCATGGCCTGGGCATGAGGTGAGTCTGACGTGCAGCCAAAGTTGAGAACCATTGCTCTAAAGTAGCACTTCTTAAGCTTTAAAGTAAAATCACATCACCTGGGGATCTTGTTAAAAGGCAGATTCTGATTCAGCAAATCTGGGAGGTGGGCCTGAGGTCCTGCATTTCTAGTAATCTCCTAGGAGATGCTGACGTTGTCCCCAGACCATGCTCTGAGTAACACAGGTCTCAAGAAGTAGATCTTACATTTAAGCATTCCTCCTAATCCCCTGGAAGGCCTTGCTGAGATGAACTGCTGGGCCCAACCTCCAGAGTTTCTGATTTGGCAGGTCTCATGTAGAGCTGGAAAAATTGTACTTCTAATCTGTTTCCAAGTGATGCTGATGCTGCCAGTCCAGGGATCACTTTCTTTTTTGTTTTGTTTTGAGACACAGTTTCACTCCTGTCGCCTAGGCTGGAGTGCAGTGGTGTGACCTAGGCTCACTGCAACCTCCGCCTCCCAGGTTCAAGTGATTCTCCTGCCTCACTCAGCCTCTGGAGTAGCTGGGATTACAAGCACCTGCCACCACGCCCAGCTAATTTTTTCTATTTTTAGTACAGATGAGGTTTCACCATGTTGGCCAGGCTGGTCTTGAACATCTGACCTCAGGTGGGGATTACATTTTTTAAACCACTGGTATAAATATTAGCATGGAAGAATCTAGCCTTTAGGATAAATGGGCCCTAGTTAGCAGACTAAAATTCTCATGATGCAAATGCTAGAATTCCCTAGAAAGAAATCCTGGAATTATGCCCAGCCCAAATTGATGCGTACCAGCTACTTTTCTGGGCGATTCTACTTGAGAAGAGTTTCTAACAACTGCTGGAAAGGCCTGATGGAGACCGCCTTTAGAAGCAGGCATCCTCTCTTCCTGGGACAAATGTTCAGAGTCTATAAAGAAAAAACTAGATTCTCCAAAGGAAAGCCCAGAGGAACCCTGCAGAAATAGGTTTCTAGTCACATTCTAGCCTCTCTAGTGATTCTTCACTGTCCCTCAACAAAGTTGAGCATCTAATCCCTGGGAAGCTAAAGAGGCTCAGCCAACCTTCTGAGTGTGGAGTGTCCTCACACCACACCACTACCATCTGTGAATCAGAAACCCAGGGCTTCCATGTCCTTTCATATTCCCATGAGTTTCACCACGAAAGAAAACAAAGGAGCCAAGGTAGGCTAAGAGAAGAGAGGCTGGAAAAACAACGAACCCAAAACGCCTTGGAAATGGCGCTCAGTGGTGCCTAGGTTTGCCAGCCCTCATTTAATGTGCTGCCAGTAATTGACCGTAACGACGACACCCTAGCCAGTTTTCATCATTTGATCTGGACGGTTCCCAGGTAACAAGCTCCAACTGGGAGGGCTTGATTGCTATCAAGCCAGAGTGCGGGAGGCCTTCAGCAGGGCTGGCAACAGCATGTGTGTGATCCACGTGAGAGATTTCCAGCTCCAGAATGTCCCAGAAGAAAAGCCTGTTAACACTGCAGCCGGAAAGCCAGGATGGGCCCGGGAGCCCCGGAGCTTCATCACATGATAATCATTCGATAGGACGGCCTGCCCAGCCCCGGGGCAAGCTCACCAGGATTAGCGCTGTCCTGTGTGCATTGACAGCCTTGACATGCCTCACAGCACCCACAGACAGCAGGAATTCAGTTGTGTGGGTAAGTACAGAGTAATTAACCAGGGTCAAGGCAGGGTCTGGTTTCAGAGAAGCCTGCTTGGGGATCCTTATCACATTCCAGACCCTCAGGAGCTGGGTCCAGTTGCCTTATTCCTCTTGGTCATGGGAGTCAGATAACCCTCTGAATGGGGTGTCATTCAGCTCTGGGCACTAGGTTACCATTTGCCCCTAACATTTCCCTTCAAACTCTTGAGTCTGTAATCACAAAGCAAAAAGTCCCTAACAACCAACAAGAAGAGAGGTGGGACCTGGAATATTGGGTAAACCTAGGAGATCAGCCAGGTGGACATTTATTCAAATGCTGGCTCCAGTACATACAAGATTTTTTGTTATTGCTTGTGGGGGGTTTTTTGAGATAAGGTTTCTCTCTGTTGCCCAGGCTGGAACAACAGATGAGCTGAGCCTCTTTAACTTCCCAGGGATCAGACGCTTGACTTTGTTGAGGGCAGTGGCATGATCAGAGCTCACTGCAGCTTCAACCTTCTGGGCTCAAGCAATCTTCCCACCTCGGCTTCCCGAGTAGCTGGAACTACAGGTGCGAACCACCATACCCCACTAATTTTTTCTATTTTTTGTAGAGACAGGGTCTCACTATGTTGCCCTGGCTGGTCTTGAACTGGGTTCAGATGATCCTCCTGCCTCAGCCTCCCAAAGTGCTGGATTACAGACACGAACCAGCACACCTGGCCCAGGACACAATAGGTTTTTGCCCAAGGGCAAATTGCTTAATCACTCTGGGGTTCAATTTTCTCATCTGTGAAGTGGTAACAAAAACACCTTCTGGGGAAGTTATATAAGTAAAAGTTTCCATAAATCACCTGGAACACAGTGGACACTTTTTATTATTGTCATTTTTGTTGTGATTATAACTTTCAGCTACTTTTATTAATAGTGCTACTATACTGGATTCCAATCTCCCTTCCTCACTTCTTCCAGGGTTCTATAATGTTCTTGAATAGAGCAGTCAAGGAGATTATTCTGTTGAACAAGACCTATAGACACAAATGGTAAGTTCCAAATAGAAGTGTATCATAGATTTCAACCTAGACATCTGGAATTCAGTGGCTCAAAGAGTAAACTTCTAAATTCAGTTCCATCACCAGCATTTATCGAGTCCCTCTCTGTTTAAACGGTTTTGGGAGCTTAGAGGATCATTTGCCAATTGCACTACCTTAACTGGGAGTTTAAATGCAGAGATTTTTGCCTTTTAGCCCCAGAACTAGAAATAACAGGAAGAGAGGGGCTCGTGTGAGTGAGAGCAGGATTTGGCATCTTCCGGTGTCTCTGAATCTCTCCAGCACAAGACCGTTGGGCTTCAAGCGACTTTTCCACTCCATAAATTTGGCTAATTCTGTTAGGATTCACTGGAACCAATCAACCAGCCCGTGTTTCTTGAGCAAGGAGCTATAACGAGGTATGAAAATCCAGCTCTCGAGAACCCAGGGAACAAGACTCACAGATGTAACTGAGCTGGAAAAAATTACACAGCTGAAAATCTCAGGCCACATATGGATGTGGTTCAGGTTCATATATGGATGTGGTAGGTGGGTGTGATCTGCAGCACATCCCCACAGGATATGATAAAGTGGGACCTGGGGATCATTTTTCAGATGGTTGCACTCATAGTAAACTGGTATGGCATGAAGGGAGTGTTGAGGGAGAGAAACCTTGCTGAGACACCCACAGAGGATTCTTGCAAAGAACCACTAAACTAAATCACTGATCACACAAACATTCTGAGTTCATGTTGTTAATAATTGGAACCCCCGGCTGGGCAAGGTGGCTCACGCCTGTATTCCCAGCACTTTGGCAGGCCGAGGCAGGCAGATCATGAGGTCAGGAGATCGAGACCATCCTGACTAACAAGGTGAAACCCGTCTCTACTAAAAAATAAAATAATAATAATAATAAAAAAATTAGCCGGGTGTGCCTGTAGTTCCAGCTACTCGGGAGGCTGAGGCAAGAGAATCACTTGAACCCAGGAGGCGGAGGTTGCAGTGAGCTGAGATCGTGCCACTGTACTCCAGCCTGGGTGACAGAGCAAAACTCCATTTAAAAATTTAAAAATTAAACAAAAAATAATTGGAACCCCCTTGGTGGTGATGGAATGGAGAGGACAAGCTGGATATGAGAAGCACAGTATACAAAGAGTGGATAGAAACTAGAATCCAGTACGTGTCAGGCGCATAGAAAGAATATTTTCCAAAGGCCCTTTAATCCACAGAGTAACCGGCCAAGCCCAGCTGGACATTGCTATGCATTTCCTAAATTATAGGGACATCTCTACCTTAGAAAGACTAGCTGATTAGTATTGCCAGAGTTTGTGGATAAAAAATATAAACAAGTTTTATTTACTGTTTATCTGAAATTCAAATGTAACTGGGTGTCCAGTATTTTATCTGGCAACCTGACAAGTGCTCCTTTACAATTTGAGAGTCCTTTCCATTGTTTCAAAAAACCTTTCCTCCAAATATGGGTAAATTCCATCCTTATTCTCCAGTCTTAAAGTCAAACACCATGGACTGACCATCTGCATCCACATGAATATTCCTCCTTTATTCAGAGAGGGACAACTCAGGTTCTCCAACTGGAGAAGTCAGCTTTCTTTGTAATTCATTGGCTTGCCCTGGGGATCTAGTTATTGGAAAGGGTGTTTTCATAAATGGAAAGATATTTATAAATCTTTACCCTATTCTAACACCGCAGCTAATGAAAGTGCCCATGTTGCTAAAGCAAGAGGCTGAACAAACAGAAAGCAACAGGAAGAAGGCAACACCATAAGCCAGTCATGCAGTTCTTCTTCCTGCTCTGCTGTTGCCAAAAGAACCTTTATGGCTGGCAGCAAGGCTGCTAAGCCTGGGCAGGAAAAGGGAGGCTAGACTTCAGCCAAGTCAGGGATTTATGGCCATTTGGGGAACTCTGGTGCCATTCAAACAAATCTTCACTTGAAATGAGTTTTGGAAAAAAACAACAACAATGTCTTGGTATTCCTCTACTGCTCTCTCTTACCAGGAAAAGCAAATCTATGTCCTAGTTTTCCCCACTATACTACAGTATCAGAGAAAGCTAACTTCCTCTCATTTGCCTTGGATGCCAATTTAGGGTTTGATGCATGCCCGCTGTGAATGAAACCATCGATCATCAGCTCCCACATGACCTCCACAGATTCTGAGACTGATAGCTGGTCTCCTTGTCCAGTTGCACACACTCACACATATACTAACATGCACACACCCCACAAATGCATCCAAGCTCCTGGGTTCTTCTTTCCTGCATGATCCCTAACCATTCAACACCTTTACTTCATCCCTCTCTCAACCAGCTTCTAGTACAGGACCCATGCCCTCCCACATGACTTTGACATGATTTGACAGTGTTGACATCCTCCTGCTTGAAATGCATTCTCTCCTAGCTTCCACTGTCATCTAATTCTTTCCCCCACCCTTCTCCTTCTCTTCCTGCTCCTACATCTTATCACAGTTCTTCCAGAATATACAAAAATCAGTAGCTTTTTTACATGCAAACCAGATAAAAAACAGAAGAAAACTTTGTCCAATGGCAAAGATGAATGTAAAATATGTAACAATAAACTTAAGAATTGTGCCAGAACTATGTGAAGAAAACGTGAAAACCATATTAACAAAAAAATTGAATAAAAATGTTAAAACCTTATTCTTAAACAAAAAGAGTCATTATTATAAGAATGTCACTTCTGATTTATCTAATAATTAAATTTCTTTCCAGTTATTAAAAATTCTAACAGGAGTTTTTTTAATTTGATAAAATATTAAAGTCCATCTGGAAAAATAAACATCTGAGAAAATTCTGAATAGGGAGAGTGAGAATGACTTCATCTTACTACATATTAAAATATATTGCAAAGCCAGTTATTTAAACAGTATCATATTAATACTTGAATAGGCAAGTGGATGATTGGATCAGAATAGAGTGTCCAGAAGCAAACACAAACACATACAGAAATTTAGTGTATGATAAAGAAGGCATTCCAAATTACAAGAAAATGCAATAGGAACAAAGGACATGAATAGGTAGTTTGAACGGGAAGGTCACACATGGCCAATTGACAAAGCAATGAACAACTTCTTTCATATTAAATAAATGCAGATTCAAACAATGAGATGCCATTTTTCATCTCCAATAATACAATTTAAAAATTGAAAAATACACAGCATTCATAAGGCAGTGAGAAAAAAAGCACACAGATACTTTTTGTGGTTGGGCATATAATTTAGGAAAACAATTTTGAAGGACAATTTGGCAGTGTCTGTCAAAATTTCCAATGGATTTAACCTGAGACCTAGCAATTCTATGTCTCAGGATTTGTCCTATCAATAAACAATACGTGCACCATTGGAGATATATGTATGTATATGTGTGTGTATATATGTATACACACACACACATATATATATGAGATAGTTCTCTGGAACAGATTGACAAAGCAAACTACTGATACAACCTGACTGCCTATCATAAGTTTGGTAAATAATGGTGTTATATCATGGAATACAGTACAACTGACAATAAAAGCAATATATTTCTAAATACACAGACGTAGAAAGATGTCAAAAATATACTGTGATGCAAAAACACTAATTACAGAACAATTTGTACAATAGGGCCCCACTGTGTAAACAAATGTACATATTGTACATATATATACATAAAAATGAATATATAAAGAAGAAAAAAGAAAAAAAATTGTTTATTCCTATATACACAAGAAACCATGCCAGGAGGCTCTGGGAAATGGAACACAGGATGCTGGAAGGGGAAATTTTGCTTTATATTTACGATAAGCATGTAGTGCTCTTTTAACTAAATGAAAAAACAACATAATTTTTATTAAAAAGATATTCTGCCTAGGAGCAGTGGCTCACACCTGTAATCCTATAACTCTGAGAGGCTGAGGCTCTCAGAGAGGAGGACTGCTTGGGGTTAGGAGCTTGAAACCAGCCTGAGCAACAAAGCAAGATCTTGTATCTACAAAAATAAATAAATAAATAAAATAAAAATTTAATTAGCCAGGCATGGTGGCACACACCCGCAGTCCTAGCTACTTGGGAGCCTGAGGTAGGAGGATCACTTGATCCCAGGAGCTCAAGGTTGTAGTGAGCTGTGATTGCACCACTACACTGCAGCCTGGGGGACAGAGTGAGAACCTGTCTCAAAAATGAAAATAAAGATATTTCCCCAGGTTCTGACCATGAATATCTCTAGTACAACTCAACCCAACATTGGTGATATCAGAGTAATGACAGAAATTTAGGAATTTGCAATTCTCGAACTGAAAGGAACTTAGATGCTGTGTTAGTTCATTCAGGCTGCTATATCAAAATACCTTGATGGGTATGTATAAAGAACAGAAATATTACTGCTCACAGTTCTGGAGTCTGGGAATTCCAACATGAAGTCACCAGCAGGTTCAGTATCTCCCGTGTGTCCTCACATATCAGGAGGGATTACCAAGCGTCCTCTCAAGCCTCTTTTATAAGGGCCCTAATCTCATTCATGAGGGTGGAGCCGTCGTGATCTAATCACCTGCTGAAGACCCCACCCCTTAATACTACCGCATTAGGGATTAAGTGTCAACACATGAATTTGCAGGGAGCGTGGACACAAACACTCAGACCATAGCAGATGCCATGTAGTTCAATCTTTCGTTTTACATATAAGGAAACTAAAGTTCCATGGCAAATTCAAGGGAGACCTGGAACTAGAATATTCACTCAAATTCTCTATCCTTATTTTGTATCCTTAATGATACCCATTCTTCAAATCTCCCAGTGTAGAAAATACGTAGAGTGATGTGAGCTTCCAAGCTGACAGGGCAGGGCTTTCTGTGACAGCCACCAGCTGCAGCCAGTCAGCCTCTCTTCCCAACTTTCTCCATATCACCACAGTAGTTTTGAAGTACTGCATTTCTTTCCCCAGCACATTCTAGACTGATTATAGCCTCCTTGTTTATGCTCCTCTTATTTCTTCCACCTCAAGCATTCTCTACTTTGACTACACATTAGAATCACCTGGGGAGATTTGGCGTTCCCTGAGACCAGGCCACACCCAGTCCCTTAAATCAGAATCTCTGGGTTGGGGAGGCAAGCCCAGGAATTGATTAGACTACCCAGGTGATTTCAATGTGCAGCCAGTGCTGGTGCATCTTCCTCTAACTTCTTTCTTGGCCTAGTAACACCTGTTGGCCCTTAAAGACCTCTCTGGGAATCCTCCCCTGATCCAACCTTGGCCCCATTCACCCTATGCATATCTCTATCACTGGCCTTTCCTCATGAAATTGATGATAATTTGTATGTGTCTGTAAGCTCCTGGGGGGACAATAGTAATACCTTACTCTTCTTTGAATTGCTGGTGTTTATCATAGGATGTGACTCCTGGTGGATGCCTAGTAAATATTTGTGGGCCTCTTCCTCCCAACTCCCATGAAATCACTTCATCTTCCCATGGCATCTCATATCAGCCTCTTCCTTCCTAAACCCACTGCCACCATGAAATTGAAGTTTTTGTCATCTCTACCTGAATTATTATTACCATAACCTTTTACCTAGGTTTTCTTTCACTATTCTCTCCTCTCTCCACTCCGTTTTTCCCACCATCTTCCCAGATCTTGGTACAGATCATAGCACCTGCTAAAACAGACAGAATCAGCCTAACTCCAACATGACGTCCTCCAAATCTGACCAAAACATTTTCCTTTTAGCAAAATTATCCAAATAATAAACATTAGGAAGAAGATTACTGCATATATTTTCAAAGTCATCCTAGAATGGTGAAGAAAAAAAAAAAAAGGCCTGCTCTGGGATGATTGAATGCTCTAGAAAAATGTAACTTGTTTGACTTACTATTTACCATTGATTCAGGCCCAGATTCTATAAAACTGGATGTTAACAGCTATAAAATCGGCAAGTTACAAGTGATTTTTTTTTTTTGTCCAGTAAGATTGCAAATGAATTCTACCCTGTAGAAATGATAGTTCCACAGGTTATGCTCTATAGATAATGCTCTATAGAGCATTAACCAGATTCGTATCTAACTGTGTTGTCTTCTTTCAGTATTCCTTCTTTTATTGATTAGATACGCTTTGGTCTTTCAAGCTCTTCTTTGAACCAGTTTATGACTAATGAATTTTTAAGAAAATCTTTGACATGCATTCACCATACACTTGTATGATTTATTTTTAAACTTTTTTTTAATTATACTTTTATACCAGAAGCTCAGCCACACGGAGTATCTGCCAGGGCAGCTTCATGCCTTAAGACCTTTGCTCATGCCATTCACTCCAGCTAAAACCTCTTATTTTGACCCAACATCTTTCACACTCTTATTCATCCTCCGAAGCTCTTCTCACAGGGCTTCTCTCTATGAAGTCTCTCCTGATCTCTTAATCTAACTTATTCCATTCTTCTGTCTTCTCACTGCAGCTGACCTACCTATATTCCTGTTGTGGCAGCTCCGGTTCTGTGTTTTAACAATTCGATTGGCAAGTCTTTCTTCTACCACAGCATCCAGCTCAATGCCTGACCAATAAATGTTCACTGACTATTTGTTTAATCGGGAATAATCAGTCTTAAGCAACCCACTGTTTCAACACTTGGCCGCAGCCAAACTCCAAGCAATCTAATAAATGATGGTTGGGGGATTTCCAAACTTTTAGAAAAAAAACCACAGAAGATGATTGAAATTGAACAGGCATTTATTGAGCACCTTCTAGGTGCCAAAAGCAAAGATGAATAAGACATGGAATTACGCTATCCTCTCAGGAGTAACTGAGCTTGCTTTCCAAGCCTTCTGTGCTCTGTTTAAAAAGAAACATTAAATCCTAAATGAGTTACTGAGAGCTGCACAGGCTAAGTTTACCAAGTGTTTTCCTTGGCCTATGGTATCTTCCTGAGGTGGAGACACTGATGGCCACAAGCATTCTCAGCCAGCTGTGGCCCCCAGCCTCCCTGGGGTGGTTTGGCTCACTGCAGAAGGTAGCAGTTGCCCAGTGGGGGCCCCATCAGGAGCCTGGGGACAGGATATGGGCTAAGCTCAGCCTCAGCCTGGGAGTTCCTTCTGCGGGATTCTTTAGTAGCCATGTGTTCCCAGAGTCCTCCTTACACCACAATCCCACAAGCCCAGCTCCAAGTTTGCCTCAACTGTGCTGAAAGGTACAACTCTAGGGTAGCCATATTATCCAGCTGCATCAAACGGATGAGTTGGAGAACACCCAATGTCCTACCAACGTTGCAAAACAGCTCTCCACTTGCTGCTTTGGGCTTCAAAGGGATATTATGTTTTAATGAGCTGCTGTATAATTAATCAGCCTTCACCCCCCTCCTAGCTGAAAGTACTGACGGAAATAAGCAAACACCCAAAATTTGCTATTTCCCTTTCCAAATGCCAACAGTGAGGAAACATTCCCATGTAAATCAAGACTGGTTGTGGATGGGTTCTGGGCTCCAACAAGTCTGCTGTCCAACCTCATAACTCAGACTCACTGCAGAGACCTGGGCTCCTCCAGGGGACATCAGAGGGCACAAACCCTGCTTGCCTCCATCCTCATCCACCATGCAGAGGGCACGGCTCTTGGTGTGGTCATCCTAAACAGACTGAGGCCATTTAATCCATTCAAATTCCCAGGACCCAGCCCCACAACCAACTGGGGCCACAGAAAGCCAGAGGCTTTCAATCTCAGCTCTGAGACATGGCTGTGTTGGCTTGGGCAAGTAATTCACCTACCTGGGACTCAATGTATTCATCTGTAATAGTAACAATAGCAATAATAATAAACTATTTCTTGAGTGGCAAGTGTAGTATCATAATTAAGAGTGAGTGCTCGGGAGTTAAACAGCCTGGGTTGTAACCTGGCTGCATCGCATACTGACCCTGTGACACGAGCAAGCGCTTTAGTGTCTCTGAGCCTCAGATCCCTTATCTGTAAAGTGAGGATGACAATGGTACCTAGCTTATAGGCTTACTGTGAGCATTAAATGAGATAACAAAAGTAAAGTCCTTTAATTAGTGCTTAGCCCATAGCATGCACTCTCCAGTGTTAGTTATTGTTAATATTATCATCGCTATTGTTATTATTACTATTTTTGTTGTGCATCAGGCAGTGTGCTTTGAAGGTATTGTTTAATTCTTACAATAACATCGTGAGGTTGTATCTCTTTATATGTCTATTTTATAGATGAGAAAACTGAGACTCGGATAGATAAAATAATCTGGTCAAGGTAATAGGAAATAGTAATAGTAAATCTAAGATATTAAAGATCTATACAACTGCAGAACTACCATAAGGATTTGAGATGACTCATGCAAAGGGCTAAGCCTAGCACAACAAATTCTTAATAGATGTAATGATAATTATTGAAAACATAAAACTGGCACTAAGAAATAGGCAGAACACATTTCTCAACCCAACTTCTGATTCATCTGTACAGACCCAACCTTCCTTCCTTAAGGAGAAAGGGCTCCACGTTGAATGAGCAGGAGATGCGGTGGCAAAATATGGACAAAGGTTTCCTCTATCTGAGACTGTGGTGGGACCTGAGTGTTTCGTATCCTTGAAACTTCCAGGGTCCCTTTTCCTCTTAATAGCAATTAGGCACAAATATTTCCTTCCCATGTAATATGGAAAATCCAGTGCTCACCTCAACATATCTGCAGACACTCAGGAGAAGGCTTACTTCCTCCCAGACAGCTCTGGCTCTGAATTCCTCTGCTGGGCTCGACTCTGATCCCCCTTTACCACTGAGACTGCAGCGGCTGCTCTCCTGCTCTCTGCTCTCCCTCCAGGTGTAGACACGGACCCTCCCTTGATCCCCAAGCATCACGAACAGGCAGACATTGTGTGTAACAAATTTTACTGAAGGTTCAGGAATGAGTACAGCCTACCAAAGAACACAAGTTAAAACTGTCACTGGACCACTGGACATTGTTCCCAGCACACAGGACTATGTACTACTGTCCTTCTCTTTAACTTTGGCCAGCTGTTGTCATTTTTCCTGGACCCCCCCCCACTCCAACCCTCTCAAAATAGGCCCTTTGCCCTTATCCCTTCTTCTGAGTTTGCATCCGTTTATCAGCCCATCTGCCAAAATCTCAGAACGCCTGTTATTATAGTACAGAAATCACATTTGTTCTCTTTTTGTTGGAAATCTCCTCCACCTACAACTGCATTCCTTAAAATGGACTGCAGAGTGCGGTGCCAGGCCATGCACTTTGGTTGTCAGTGCACGACGAGGTAAGTACAGATGTTAAGGTTTTATGGCAATTTGACACAGTAATTTTTATGTCTGCTGAATCTAATCATAAAATAAAAATGAGACTTGTGCTTTATATGTCTTTTTTATTTCATGTTTTTAATAACATATTTCATGATATTTTACAAAAGTACCAGTCCAGGAAAGAATAGAGTTTTAAAAGCTAATTCTTCACATGGATCCTTGGAGAAGCACTGATCTAGACTGACCCAAAAGGCCTGCTTTATGGAATCCAAATATCCCTTTACTGTGTATTCCCAAAGAAAAGAGAAGTTTTCCTACCCTAAGGAATTCTGCTGCTCTCCTAGGGCAACTGGATTAACTCAGAAAATATTTTTTTTCCTCCCCATCAGCCATAAAAAATCAACGCATGATTTGCCAGTCATTGCAGCTTATGGGGCAGGAGAAGGATGTAATGATAACAAAAAAGTCCATTTACGCCACCCTTTAGCATTTATAAATCACATTCCTATGCACCATTTCATTTGCTCTTCATGACATCTCAATCAAGCAGCATTAGTATGCGTCCTACTTGATGGATGAGAAAATCGAGGCTTTGAGAAGTAAGGTCTTGCCCAAGGTGATTCACCCAAAATACTAGAACAGAACTTAGAGCCAATGCTTTGATTCTAGACTCCATCCCCTACCACCATGTCACTGTGTGATAGAAACCATTGGGTAAACATATTTCAGATAATAGTCCAAGGGGCTTGAATAGCTAGATATCCAAATTCCCTTTTATCTTTATCTTAAACTGAGTCTGGCCTCCAGATCTCTAGCTAGGTAATCAAAGTGGCTGGTTTTTATTCTTTTCACATTGCAACACCTAGAGATAAGCACAGGCCTCTCACCTTTGCTCCTTGCCAGTTCTGCTTTACAGCCTTGTCTACCTAGCTACCACCTTCTTGACTCAGAAGAAAATGGGTCAGGAATTGCCAGGGACCAATTGTAAGAACAGAAAGCAAAGCTCAGAAGTGAGTCTTGAGCTTTCCCAATGGTGCCTTGCCTTGAACCCAGACATCTAATATGTGCTGTTTTCTAGTAAGGCAAACACTTGGTATTGACATTAAATGCCTTCGTGGGGCATAGCCACATGCTGACAAAAGTGATGGCCAAAACAAGTGTGAGGCAAGAGTTGAAAAACAATTATGGTTTTAATCTGATTAAACTGTTGCCCAAAAGAAAACTAGAGGGGTTTTTTAGAACACTGTTTCTGTACTTCTGATTTCTTCCATTTTTATAGCATAAAAATAATTAAAAGTATGCCCACAATACATTTGGTTTTATTCAGCAGGCATATTGAAGAAAATTACGTTTAGTAATTTACATACACTGGAAACATAATTCATTAGATTATCCAGAAAGCTAAGAGCAGCAGGCCAACACGGACAAATCTCTTATGTAATGTCTGCAAGAGCCCATTCCAGGCACATAAAGAGAGCTTGGATTTTCCTAGGAACCATTTTCTTGCAAATGAAACATTTAATTATGGAGCCAAGTCCATAAATAGACCATTAACACTGGGAGGGGGGAGGAATGCAGCTATACTGCTGGATTCGCAGGGGAATATCCTACAAGAAATTCATCAATGCCATAGATAATTAATTACAGCTCACCTTCTCCCCACATCACCATGCCTTTATCAGCCAGCATTAGGGAAACAGCAGATGGCCAACCAAAGACAGAATGCAATTTTCTGTCAACTCATTACTTACAGAATCGCAGATTAGGTAGGAGACCCCTAGAAGGTCACCTAGGCCATTCCCCTGTGTCCAAAACAATCTGCACCAGAACTGTCCCAGTCACACGAGTATCTATCTCCCTTATTCAGAAAGCATCCCCAAGAAAAGCAATTTTCCTGTCCACAGAAGCATGGAATTCCAGGGACTTCCCCTTCCATTGGGAAATGGTCCCTGCAGGCTGAATCCTTCAGGGCCTTTTTTCTCATCAGTATTTGGGTTGGTGTCCCCAGATGGTGCCAACACTCCCAAGTCGGCTTAGCCTGCTGGGTTCCATGGAGACACTTGTGCCATAGGCATTCTCAGGGTCTTTTATTCTCTCCTTGTGGAATGCCAGAGAGATAGCACAACAGGGCTTCTTGTTCCCAGAGTATTTTTATGAAAGACTTAAAAGACCACTGAAAAGTTTCAAAAGCCTTCATGACTATTTTAAGGTTGTTTACTTAAGATGAAAGTACTTGAAAATTCCCGACTTTATTTTTATCCATCTGTATCAGGGCTGGCTCGTTACTCACAGCACAGTCCGTTGTGTAGGGAAAATAAAGTTTCTTTATTCCCCCGAAAGGCTCTGCTCTTCCTCAGAGGACCCATATTAGCTGGGTGGATGGGAACACTCTGACTCGCCAATAATAGTATTTCAGGCCTGTCCCGTGGCAAATGTCCCCTTAGAAACTCAGTCTTTTCAAAACTGAATTCCCTATCAAAAGTCATTCCCTTTCAAGTGAGTCCAGGTATGTAGATGCATTTTGGTCTCTCGGATTTCACCTCCCCTTCTGTTCTCTAAAATGCCATCTTGATATATGAAGGGTTATTTTACCCTCTGGCCAGCAGGGGAGACCTTTCTCTGGATATCCCCTAGTCCTAGCTGCATATCGCCTGGAACAGATATGCTCCCTACAGTAGTGACAATGAAGATGATCAAGACTCATGGTGTGCTTCCTTTTTGGGTAGGGCAGGGAGTGAAGGGGCACTGTCATTTGAGGTCAGTGTGCTGGCACTCACCATGGCAGTGCATGTTCCCTGGCACTTGCTTCCATCTCCAAGGCCCTGCACCTGCAGCCTCTTCACTCTGACCACAGGCCTCCTACAAGTCCATAGGCTGCCTCAGCCTTTCCTCATCCCCTCACCAGGTAGATGGGCCCTGCTGAATTCCTTGCAAGTCACCACTAGACCATGGTAGCCAGGAGCATGGCCTACTAGCTTTTCAATCCATCCTTCTGTTGCCTGGTCTCTTCTTCGCCACGCCTCCCCAGCCATGATGGAGGTCTGAGACTTGGATGTCTTCACTCTTCTCTCTCTCACAAGTGCACACACACGCGCACACACACACACACACACACACACACACACAAAATCACTCAATAAAGCACATCTCCTAGCCCGATAGCCCAATGCTCTTCTTCCCCATGTTTATCTGGGTACAAATGACAAAGACCCAAGGGGCCGAGAGGAACAAAGATGCTTAAGTCTGCTTTTCTCCTCTGCTCATCCCCATTCTTCTTCCCACTCTTACTTGGCCCAGAGAGGCAGGACTTTCCTTTTATTCAGCATGTCTTCCCCCTAGCCTAAGGTTGCAACCTCAAGGTTTAGCCACCGTGGCAAAAGGGGCATCTTCTCTGCATATGGAAGCACCTCGGTGATCTAAATTCTACAAATGTAGTGACTTGTCAACTCTGGGTTCACTTGCAGCTAGGGATTTCCAAGGCTAAAAATGGTTGATCTGAGACCTCGGAATGTATTCTTATTGAATTTCATTTTCCTCAGCAATCCCTGTGCCTCCTAGCCTTAATATCCACACAACCATACCCAGTCATGTGCACATAATGGACACACATATATATGCACACCTCTTGTTACCTCAGTTGCGGGAAAATGGCAGCACCAAGGTTCAGATTTATCCTGGTTTACTAACAGACCAAGGAACATGGTGAATCCTCAAATCCTTTTCTAGAAAATCTATCATCATGATAAAGTCATAAAAAAGCATGGAGATGATTGGTTTATTCCACTATTTATTTTGAAACTTAGGGACTTAAAATATTCCACTGTATGTCAAAAATCCTATCAAATATCTCTATACAATGGTACAATTAAACTCCAAAGCACACGAATACACACATGCAGAATTTTTTATAACTAGATCTCAAATTAATATGTTTTCAAATTCCATTATCTTGTTAATTGTATCCATGAACTCCCAGTTAAAACTATGTATATCTTCAGTTATGTCCTTGTTATACCCCTGGTTATACACATAGTGGCTCTTAAAAAATGTGTGATAAATGAAATTGAACCCTCCATGCAATGCCATAGGAAGAACTCACATCAGTGACAAAGCTTGCCCCCCTCCTGTAGTTTCTAGCAATATGGAAACAAACCTCTTAATCACAAGGTACTTTGGGAGAAATTTTTTTTGCTCAGTCATTTATTTACTAGCTCACTCCTCATCATTGTGAGCAGAATACACAGCATTGTGGAGAGATTTATGGGACAGATTTTAATCTCAGCTGCAGGGCATGCATCAGTGCTTATCTCCAAATGGAGGTGTGTTTTATGTGGTCATTGTTTCATGTGATCACAGGCCAGCCAAATGACTGCATACCTGAAACCCAGGAGTGAGAGCAACCTAGTGGGAGGAGAGGAGGAGCTGCAACAGGGGGGAAAGGGGTTTGTTACGGACTCTTAAGCCACGGACTCTTAAACTATGGCACGTAAATCCAATTAATCTCAAACACAGTTGGTGGAAACAAGGAACTTGGGCCTGAAATGTGAAAATCTCACTGGTACAACAGATTCCCTAGGCCATGGTGCTTCCCCAGGTATGAGCTTGCCTCAATCAAGGAAACACTGAAGCTAAATTCTTTCCTGGAAACCTGACCCCCACACCCTCAATCCCTTCCTCTGCATTCCAGGCTGAGAGAAGAGCTTCCTGCACCGAACTGAAAGGATCCACACGATGTAGTTTAAAGTTGCCACCGGAGTCTCAGTGACCTCTCCTTGCCCTTAGAGGCCCAGCCAAGCTGGCTTTCTCATCAGGGCCCCAGGGAGGAGCGGTGCATGGCTCCACTGGCAGCAGCTCCTATTACAGGGCCAAGGAAGGCCTTACTTAATGTCCCCCCCGGGGGCCTTTGACACTTGATCTTCAGTCACTGTCTTCCACTGACCTAATGGGCCGGAATAAGTCTTTCAGATTGAAAAAATATTTTTGAACTTGAAAGCTCATATGTTTTCTTCCAGAGAAGGCCCATTCTAATCAACCCAAGAGGCCCTTGACTGTGTTCATTTGTCCATTCACTCTTTCAGTATCGATTAATGGCCTATTTTACAGGTAGGGTACATGAAACTAATTAAAGAACAGAACTCTCCTAGAGGTTTGTGTTTATTTTTGCCCAAATTGTCTTCAAAAGAGTTAGAAGATGATATAAGTAGACAACTGCCCAAACACAGCTTTAAAAGAGAACTAGGGCAGGGTCACTCCGCTCCGCACCCACCCAGGTTTGGGGGTGAGGAGCGTGACTAAGTGGAAAAGCAACCCACTCATCACAGACCACTTCCCCTGCCGACCCATGATCCTAAATCAGGAAATAGATCACAGCCTAGGGAGGTTCAGGAAAGTCAGGAGGATGTTACAGTCAGGCAGCCCGCACTGGTCCTGCCCACCCCTCTTTCTGTACTGTGTGTGAGCATGTGTAGTGAATGGAATTGAGTCTCCCCAACATTCATGTCCTCCTGAAACCTCAGAATGTGGCCTTATTTGGAAATAGAGTCTTTGCAGATGTAGTTAGTTAAGGATCTCAAGATGAAATGGCATTCTTGTAAGAAGAGAGGACACAGACACACAGAGAAGATGATCACATTGGAGTGACGTGTCTGCAAGCTGAGGAATGACAAGGATTTCTAAAAATCACCAGAATTTGGGAGAAAGGCATGGGACAGTCTCTCCCATAAAGACTCCAGGTGGAACCAGCCCCGCCAATATGGTGAGCCCTGATTTCCGAATTCCAGAACCACGAGAGAATAAATTTCTGTTGTTCTAAGCCACTTTTTGTGGTAATTTGTTGCCACAGCCCTTGGAAATCAATATAATATGTGAGCTGCCAATCTTCCTCTCCGTGACATCTTCCTTCCTCCTGCCATCTGAACAGTTGCCTTCCTCTGAACAGTTCCTGCCATCTAAGTTCCAGACACCCTATTCTGGGACTAGAGGAGGGTAGGGGACAAAAGACAGACGACCATCCCAATTTCCCTGCTTAGTGATGTGGAGGAGCCAGGCGGCACTGGTTTGCAAGAGTTGACTGTATATATCTCTTTCCAAATCCATGTTCGGTGACATCATGTCGGTACCGTGAAATCAGCCATGGTGGGGGTATTTACACCAGGAAAATTGCAAACGCTACACATCTGGGCTTTTTTCCCCAGAGAGCCAATTATTAAACATTTACCAGCACACCACTGTCCCTGCCTGTGTTCAGCTACTTCACCAACTCTCTTCACAGCTCCACCTGTCCCATTTGTGCCAGAGGATGAGAAGCCGGGAGGATGGAACTCATGTTACTCTAAGCAAAGCCACAACCTTCTCCTTACTAGTAAGGGCATCATTTAGCTTCATTTTCCCTCTGAGCTCTGATCATTACTGTGTATTATTGTGTATGAAGTCAACGCCCCACAGGCATTTGATTATTTATAACTTCAGAAAGTTTCTTTTGCACAGTAATTTGCCAGGCTTTCATCTGTAGCAGCCAGCATTTGATAGAAATATGGAAAATGGCCTGAACCCTAAATGGCAAACAGATGAGGAGGTCCGATGAAAATCACACATGTTTGAAGACCATGTGTTTTGCCATGAAATATATATGGGATTTTTAATTGATGTTGACTTTAGCTCATGGTAACTTTTTTAGCTATCTGAATTAGTGGGTTACAAGAAATATGAAAGAAAGGAATGTGATCAAGGTAAACCCTAGAGAAAATCTGACCCTGAGTGACCTCTCCTTAACCCAGTGCCCTGTCCCCAGCCTGGTTTCCAGGATCTTGTTGAAAATGAAGCATTCTCTTGTCCATTCTGTCTCTCTGAACACAGTGGAACGTGAGCAGCTCTGCCTTTTGT
Source organism: Theropithecus gelada (assembly GCF_003255815.1). Classification (NCBI taxonomy): domain Eukaryota; kingdom Metazoa; phylum Chordata; class Mammalia; order Primates; family Cercopithecidae; genus Theropithecus; species Theropithecus gelada. Next base: position 88,562,448 of record NC_037681.1, read on the forward strand.
AGGATCCGATAGTGTAGGATCCTTATACAACATTGCAGCATTCCTATTTTAGGTGGTCATTAATGCTGTCCTCCAAAAATTCCCAGTTTTCCATGTTTGGGGCATATGTAGGTTTTGTATCTCCTCACTCCCTCTGGTTGGATAGGCCCATGGATCTAGTTCTGGTTAAGAAGTTAGGAGAGATTGTGACTCTTGTCATTTTCTGGACCAGCACATTTAATTTCCAGTTTAATACCTCCTAGAACTTTCTTTTCCTCTGGCAGAACGACATAAGACATTAGAGATGGGAGCTACCCCATAGGCCTGGGTTTTGGGTGACTATTAAACACACAAACACCAACTCCAAAACCTGAGATAATTACGTTAGCACAAAAGATATAACCCTGTGCTACTGAGGACACTGAGATTTAAAGGCTCAGCCTACCCTATTAGTGCTTCCCTCCTTGTTAGTACACCAGGGTTCAAACAGTGCTGGTCTCAGCTTCAATCAGAGCTCAGGAAATGAGTATATTGAGATCACAGACCCAGACTACTTTAAAAATCACGGACAGCGAGACCTGAAATAGACTTTACAAATTACTCAGGCCGGTCCCTTTATTTAGTCCAGAGGAATCTGAGGCCCAGAGCAGGGACGTTTCTTGCTTTGTATCATCCAGCTACTTAGTGGTGCTTTTCGTTATCTTACTTCTTCTACTAAGGAAACTGATCTGATCACAGTTTCTCTGGGTTTCTGGATCCTCATGGTATAATCCTGCTTAGAGGTTTCATGTTTGAAAGGACAGGCTCTGCAGTCAGACTGAGTAGGCTTGACTCAACTCTGCAACTTACCAGCTGTGAGCCTCACCCAAGTTCCTTAAAGATTTGCAGGCCTCATATTCAACATCTGCTGAGTGGAGATGGTAACAGGCTTGTGACGACATCTAAATGAGATCTACTTAGGCTGCTTAGCACGGTGCCTGGAACATGCAACAGCTCAGACAACACTCCCTGTTGTTACCATCATAGGGTTCCTTCTGCATGCCACTCCCAGGGAGGGGCACTGGGACAACGGAGAATGCTGATTTAGTCCTTGCAAAGTGTCCCCCAAAAAGAAGCGGTGTGCCTTTCCTAGAAACTGAAATGTGCTACGCAGATGCCATGTACCGTGCTATTATTTGGATAACTCCAGACTTTGTGATGCATTGAGAATGGTTGATTGTTTTGCCCAAATTATTCAGACAATTACCTCAGCTCTCCCTTTGCTTTAGATGAAAAGCCCAGGGCAATAACAACTGATTTATCAGGCTTCACCTTCCCAGGAGACTGTAAGTCCTCTTTTAGCATCAAAAAGAGGAAGACATCCCCCAGCAAGATGGCAAAGGCCCAGGAAAGAATAAAATTTTTCCTCTGAACCCCGTTTGATCCTAAAATGCCAACTCAAGGACTGTTACTCAGGTAACAGCACGCGGCTGTGTGTGTGGTTTGAATATCAGCAGGGCGGGCTTCCAAATTACAAAACACAATACGCATTTGCAAGACAATTTTCTTATTTACTGTCTCTCCCTGGGTCCCCAGTGAGCTAATGACCATGTCTAGAATGCTTTTGGCAAAAGAACAGTGCCAGCGCTGGGTTCCAACCACAGGAACCTAGCCATGGGTTACCACTTCAAGATCATTGAAAAACACAAACCCGCTCCTTCTAAAGGAGCTTTGCCTTCTAGAGAAAATTCGTTTAAAATGAGGAAAAGGCTTCTCATTCCAGTTGGAGATAAGACTTGAATTGTGACCGGGTGCAGTGGCTTACACTTGTAATCCCAACACTTTGGGAGGCCAAGGCAGGAGGATCACCAGAGGTCAGGAGTTCGAGACCAGCCTGGCCAACATGGTGAAACTCCATCTCTACTAAAAATACAAAAATTAGCCGGGTGTGGTGGCAGGTGCCTGTAATCCCAGCTACTCAGGAGGCTAAGGCAGGAGAATCACTTGAACCTGGGAATCAGAGGTTGCAGTGAGCCTAGATTGTGTCATTGCACTCCAGCCCTGGTGACAAAAGCAAGACTCCATATAAAAAAAAAAAAAAAAAAAAAAACTTTAATTGTAAGAAACACTGAGAAAGGTAATGTTTAAATGTTCTGTGATACTGAATATCTTTGTTAATTTTCTGTCTCTATTCTGATATAATAAACCTGCATGGGTACCCCTAAACTTAAAAGTTTTTTTTAAAAAAAAAAAGGTCCCTGAGTGTAAGCAGACTGCAGACTCTCCTGAAAGAGAGAGCTGTATGTGACGTGGGCATAGGGGAGGAAGAAAGGACCCACAGAAAGGCATAGGCGGGGCTGGTGTAGTAGATTATTTTTACTCACTTCACAATTTCCCACCAGGTACAGTCACTCACGCCTATAATCCCAGCACTTTGGGAGACTGAGACAGGAGAATTGTTTGAGTCCAGAAGTTCAAGACCAGCCTGGGCAATGCAGTAAGACCCATCTTTACAAAAATTTAAAAATCACCAGGCGTGCTGGCACGTGCCTGTGGTCCTAGCTACTCTGGAGGCAGAGGTGGGAGGATTGCTTGAGCCTGGGACATAGAGGCTGCAGTGAGCTGTGATCATGCTCCTGCACTGACTCTAGGTGACAGAGCAAGACCTTGTCTCTCACACACACACACAAAAAACAGAAAACAAGAAACAAAATCACAATTTCCTCTGCCTCCAGCTTTACTGATAAGCCCAAAGGCAGAGACTTGAGTTGAGGACCCAGCTAACCAACTTGGGCTGTATGGCATTCTGAGACTTTTTTACTAACCCCAGGGCAGAAGAAACCCCTGAGCTATAGGCCAGATGAGATTATTACAAGGCAGGACCAGGAACCAGAGGAGGAAGCCTGTGTCCAGCAAGGCCTATTTGACAATCTGTTTCCCCAGCTTATATCCATGGCTTCCTCCAAGCTATCATTCCTGCAGACAATTGGATTTCAAGGCCAAAAAAGTGTTCTCGGACCTCAAGTAGTAGAGAGATAGAACTTGGTGGTACACCAGAAGGCAGAAGGTGTGTTCGTTTACACTAATATGTTACAGATTTGATGCCACAGCATTTTGATTTTTTCAGAGGACAGTACTTGCCTATGAGTCAGCCAGGTCAGGCTTAGCTGATCTTGGCTGGGCTCATTCATGCATTTGTGTTCAGCTAGTGGGACTACTGGTGTTTGGCTGGCCAATGAGGGCTCAACTGGGAGAACCTGGCTTTCCCCCATGTTTCCCACATTTCTTCAGAAGGCTAGCTCAAGTGTGCTCTCACGTGAGTGGCACAGGTCCAAGAGAAAAAAAGGAAATATACAAGTACTTTTTCAAGTCTCCACTTGAATCAAGTTTGCTATTGTTCCACTGACCAATGCAAGTCACGTGGTGCTATGGTTTGAATGTGTCCCCCAAAGTTCACGTGTTGGAAACTTAATACCCAGTGCAACAGTGTGAAAGGTGGGACCTTTAAGAGGTGATTAGGTCATGAGGGCTCTGCTCTTATGAATGGTTTAGTGCCATTATTGCAGGAATGGGTTCATTATTACAGAAGTGATGTCCTCATAAAGGATGAGTTTGACCCTCTTCTCTCTCTCTCTCTCTCTCTCTCTGTCTCGCTGTATGATACAGCAAGAAGGCCCTTACCAGATGCAGACCCTCAATCTGACCTTGGACTTCCCAGCCTCTAAAACTGTGAGCCAAATAAACTTCTATTGTTCATGAAGTACCAGTCTGTGGTATTCTGTTACAGCTGCACAAAAGGGACTAAGACACATGGGCAAGCCAAGAATTAGAGTAAGAGGAGTCTGCAAACTTACAGGGCAAAAGGCATAGAGACTATGAGGACAGTAATTAGGACCATTAATAAAAATCAATCTACTATAGCATTTATCTTTCATATGGGAAACTCTCTTAAATGTCTTATGATCCTTGACTGTCCATTCATATGTTGTAAGACTGAGGCAATGGAAAGTCACCTGAAAGTTTGCAAGGGGATGAGGGTATGTACAAGGCTTGTTGACAGCAGGAGATCACTGTAGGATAACCAGAAAAGAATTGGCCTTTTCATTAGAGGTCTCCATATGTCAGCATATGGGTCTCTTTTTGAGGATGTTTCGTTTCTCCAGAGACAAATACTCTGATCTCCTCCCCAGGGTGGCGTATAGCCCCTGATAATTTTGAGAGTAAGTCAGAGGGAAGGGCTGTCAGTGATGCAGGTCAATATATAGATATTCACAGAAAACTCCAGTTTTCAGCCCTGAACCTCACCTCTGCCCTCTGCTATGCCCAGCATCCCAGAGTCCAGGGCCTCTCAGATTCATTTTGGCCAGAGATTAAATATATGTGGGATGGATGAAGGAAAGGGTATAGTGAGAATGAAGGTGGCAAGAGGGGATCGGTCAGCTATGCTGGATTGGTGAGCAGGTCTTGGGATGGGTCATGGTCCAACTGCTTGTGCTCAGACTTTCACCCAGCCTCCCCCATGCCACTTGATGGTGCTTGGTGCCTCCCAGCACTGAGCCTCCTGGGCTTCTCTCCTTTCTCTACAAACAATGAAGCTCCCAATTAAATGTGGCTGCTGCCAGGGAACCTGCATGAGGCTTGGGGAAGGAGGGTGCAAATGACTCATGTTTTTAATATTTTACTACTACTTGATCTTAAAGGTCATACCTATGTGTTTCTATGATCAACATAAATTTAATTTTAAAAGAAAGGTACTCATGAAAGAAAGAAGAGTTTTGACATTTTTGCTTGGGATCAGAATTCCTGTCTGAACCACTGGGTTAGGCCAGATTGTTTGGAACTGACTGATGCATAGCTCATGCCACCTGCCACTCAACACCCACGCATTCAGCAGCATCCACACTGGTCTATACCCATTCAACAGGTTCATGCACTCGGACATCGCAGCAAGGCCCAATAGATATACATGTCTCTAAATACTTCTCAGTCTCTGTATTTATCTTGTCACAGACCAATGGCAACAGTTCACAGACTGGCATCAGTAAGTAGTCCATGTGTAATTTTTTAAGACTATTTTCTTTCCAAGGGAAGTTGAGGACCTAAAAATCACTTTAAATCTAAGACAGTTACGGCTTTTCTCTATTGGTTTTTAAAAAATATGTCTTTATCTATTTTATACTGACCTACTTCATGGGTTAATAACCACACCCACAAGTCTTCCAGAGACATTCTTCTGCTTTAGAGAATTAACTCGAACTCCTCATTTTGCACATGAAGATGCTGAGAGTCAAAGAGGTGAAGTGACTTTCCCAAAATTCCACAGTTGGTTTGTTGCAAATTTCTGAATCCAGCTTGAAGTCTTTGTCCACCACTTCAATGTGACCTGAAACAGAAACATGTAATGTTGTCTTAAAAAATAAGTCTGTTTCATAAGAATGTAAGATGACTTTTGGTAATGCTAATTGTCCTAACTTCCAACTATCACTTAAGAATGGAGCTGCCGGCTGGGCACAGTGACTCACGCCTGTAATCCTAGCACTCTGGAGGCTAAGGCGGGCAGACCACAAGGTTAGGAGATCGAGACCATTCTGGCTTACATGGTGAAACCACATCTCTACTAAAAATACAAAAAAATTAGCAGGGCGTGGTGGCACACACCTGTAATCCCAGCTACTTGGGAGGCTGAGGCAGGAGAGTCACTTGAACCCAGGACGCAGAGGTTGCAGTGAGCCGAGATCGCGCCACTGCATTCCAGCCTGGGCAACAGGGCGAGACTCCATCCCAAAATAAATAAGAAATAAATAAGAATGGAGCTGCCAAAGTTGCATTTGGCATGTACAGGAGCGTGTACCTCTCCAATGGCCACAAGTTCCAGTCTGACAGGCAGCAGTACTGCAGGGTACAGGGAAGCCAGGCTCATGAGGACAGAACTCCCCTGGCACAGTAGACACAGACTGTCAACAACAGGCACAAAGCCAAGTCAATCAGAGCCATTGTCCAGGTCGCCAGATCCCACCTGATTACAAAGGCTCTAAACAAGCCAGAGCACATTCATAGGAGGACCTGCAGTTCTGAAACAATATCATTGGAGGAGAAATTGAAGGAGTAGGAGATGTTCAGGCTGGAGAAGAGAAAATTCAAAGAGACACAGAGCTGTTAGTAAACATTTGAAGAATTGTCACGTGGCAGATGGATTAAACATATTCCAAGGGACATGCTAGGAAGTTCATGCTAGGAAAGGTGACCTTAATGTGCAGAAGAGTTTTAAGTAATTTCAGCTGTCTAATGATGGAATGATTGTTTTAAAAGGTTATGAGTGTCATGTCACCAGAAGTATACAAGTAGAGACATTTAGAAAGATGTCACGTATTGCCAGGTAAAATGCAGGATGCCTGTTAAATTTTAATTTCAGATAAATTATGAATATTTTTTCAGATAAGTATGTCCCAAATATTACTTACGTGAGAAAAGCATTTATGGTTTATCTGAAATTTGAATTTAACTTGGTTTCTCCTATTGCCACTTGCTAACTCTAGCCACCTAGCCACCCTAAGTGTTAAGGGAACAGCCTGGGCTATGATTTTCCCAATCTTTTAAAGATTATAGGAAGGTATGCTGAGACAGCTAGGCTGTTGTTGGTCTAAATGAAAAACATAATTTTTCTAAAGAAAAACTGCCCTCCGGAGTCTCTTAGAGCTAATACAAACTACCCAGCTGTTCCAGCGGGGCTGTCATTACAGAACTCAATAAAATGGATCCTCTTCAGCTCTGGGGGATTGAGAGCTGCAGGGCTTCCTCACGCAACAATGGGGACTTGTCAGTTTTGTTTAGTAAACATAATGTTTGACACCAGGCACTCCCCTCGTTTGTTTATATTTGGCTGCACCGCCAGCCAGGGGCAAGGCCCAGGTCTCCATGGTCAGGGATCTTGTTAGAAAATAAGCAAAGACCATAGGTGTTCCCTGGAGAAAAGACCTAAGATCCAATCAGAAAAGGATTCATGAAAACATCACTGCTCCCATCCAAAACACACAACTCTGCCTGTGCCATCTCATGGGGAGAAGAGGCCCCATCTTCTGGTCTGTCTCCCTAGCCCCAGCCCTGAACACTGCACCTTCAACTCAAAAATGGAGTCTGTTTCATGGCCTGGCAGGTCCTCTGTCCGCTGGCTCACCACATTGCCAGGTTAGCAAATCCTGCACTGAAGCAGAAAGTACTGGAGCAGAAATTCTGAATTTCCTGCCTTTCATCAGTATAAGCCAGATGCTTGCTTCTCACCAGCTCAGCCTACTGAGGGAGGCAGACCATCTCCACTCAGCCAAATTGTGAATGTTTTAAAAGCTTCCAAAGGATCATGGTCTTTAAAAAGGAAACAGAAAATGAAGCAAGCCTGGAAACGCCCATCCCATTTCCCTTGGCTCTCCCCACGCATCGAGTCCCTGTTTAAAACTGGTCTGCTGCACCTGAGCGTCATTCTTCAAAGGACTGATGATAGACACTGCGCATCACATCTGGTGCCGTGGTAAGCCGACACCACCCAGCTGCTTGGCCTGTTGACTGGGTGGGCATTCCAGCTCTGAACCCCTCCAGGACATCCCAAAGAACAAAGAGGGTGGCAGTGGAGGAAGGGCCCTGATGGAGAGGAGCTAAAAAGAGGGGAGGGAGAGCAGATCCAGTCCAACCTGCAAACAGCCAAATCTACCATGAAACAGGCAAAATGGGAACTAGGAGAGGGTGGCTTGTGAGAGGCATGTGATCCAAAAGCCCCATTTTCTGGCTTCAAAGCACTAGATGCTGAGCAGCTGGAGTCTAAGCCCATGGACCCCATAGCTCAGACCAAGTTGAAGAGCAGAGCTGGATGGGCTTGCAAATCAGCAGAGCTGAAAATAGACTGATTGGTCTCCCATCTATTCAAGCAGCCAGCTTGGTTCAGCGACAATAGGATGGCTCTGGGTAGCCATCCCACAGAAAATAGCTATTTGTCAGTTGCTCAACAGAGGCCAGGGAGCCAAAATTCCAACTTTATTCCACTAACCACCTGGAAATGGAAAATGAATCAGAAAGAAGTTTGCAGTGTATATTTTTGTGCTTTAGGGGAGGGACCTGCCCTGAGCAGATAACCTACAAACTCAACAGCAATCCATTTGGACTGGGTTTCCCAGAGGACATTACAGAGAAGCAAGTCTTTTAAAGCTGCAATAGTGCCCACGAGTTCCATTCAGCTTCAGCTATGCCCTTCCAGATGAATCGTCAGAGAATTCCTGGATCGGATGAAGGAAGCCAGAAGGCTGGGGTTCCTACCGCCTGTTTCGCTAGTGGTGCCAAGTTTGGCTAGGAAGTTCCTTGTCCTGTTTCTATACTCATTTCCTCCCACCCAGCCCCACCTCCAGAAAAACTCTTACTTTACACTTTCCCCCTCCTAGTCATCTTAGCCAGTTAGAAAAGATGATGCTGTCAAAGAAAACAGCAATCAGTACCCCCTGCCTCAGCTTACCACCATTCAGGCCAAAATTAAAATAAGCGGTTTAAAAAGGGAAACAAGAGGGAAATGACTGATGAGAGATTGAGGGATAATAAAAGCAAGGAAAAGGAAGAGGAAAGGAAAGGAAAAGAAAGGAAAAGAAAGGAAAGGAAAGGAAAGGAAAGGAAAGGAAAGGAAAGGAAAGGAAAAGTCTGGAGAAAAATGGGAAAGAAAGGACAATGGAAAGGGAGAGAAAGTCAAAGGAGAAAGTTGGGGGAAGAAGATAGGATGGGGAGGGCAGCTAGCGGAGGAAAAACAAAGGGAAATCTAAATCACTGTCTCCCTTATCTCATTCCTCCTGAGAATCAAAACAGTTTAACATATAAAAGGCAGAGACATTTCCAACTAGGGCAGTCCAGGGGTCATAGGATTCCAGCCTCTGAGCTTCAGGCAGGAACAAAGGAGAGGAACAGGAAAGAAGTACTTTCCATCACAGCCTTGGGCGGGGTGAGTAGAGGGGCCTGGGCAGGGCTCTGGGGGAGCCTGAGGCCCCAGGGCAGAGGCGGGTAGCTTGGACATTCACCCCCACATCCAGGACAGGTCAAGACTGCGTAGAAGGGACTGATGTCATTCCCTAGGCTGCCTCCCTTTCAGGTCACACATTATTTTAGGATCTTCCCTTGTTCTTTTCACTGACTTCCTGCCACCAGGATCTCCCCATAGCTTTTGCCTCACTGAGACATTGCAGGAGACCACCGCTGCCAGTGCCTTCTTAAGAGCTGTAGAAAACTGGAGTAAAGAAAGAAATTAAATAAGACTGGTGTGAAGCAGCCCTGTCTTCCAAAGTTCTCCTTCATCTGGAGAGAAAAGATTTGAGAGGAATATTCCAGCAGTCTAAACCCCACACTAAATTTCCACCCTTAGCAAATTGCCACCTTGCCAAAAATTCTACAATTTACTATTCATCAGTTACTGGTGCTTTCTTATGAATTGGCTTATCTGATTGCACAAGAAGGCAAAGTGATATATACAAACTCTCCCCACCCAGGAGGTCTCCTAGGGCCATGGGCCATACTTGTGCGTCCATATGTGTCTAAATACACATATACATACATAGAATACATTCACACAACCTTTCAAATGACCATGGCTGCCAAACAAATTTACCCCAAGCTTAGTTTAGTGGTATCAACCAACTATTTATTATGCTCACAAATTATCTGAGTCAGGAATAGATAGTAGAGTAGAGTGAGAACAACGTGTCTCTGCTCCATGATGACTGAGCCGTCAGCTGAGAAGACCCAAAGCCTGGGGGCTGGAGTCACGCGGAGCCTGGCAGCTGATGGTGGTTGATGCTGAGACCTTAGCTCCAAGTTGTCAGCCACACCACCTATGCATGGTTTCTCCATTTAGCCTGGGCTTCCTCCCTGCATGGTGTCTGGGTTCCCAGGATGGACATCACCTCATAGAGAGCCAGTTTGAAGCCAGATCACCGTATGATCTAACTCAGAAGACACACAGCTTGTCTTCTGCCACATTCTATTCATCAAGACAATCACCAGTTTCAAGGGGAAGAGAAATGGACTTTCCTTCTTGATGGGGAACAGCATATAGAATCATCAATGTTGGGGGCAATTAGCAAAGACATGGAATTTATCTAGGTGTTCATCATGATAGATTGGATACAGAAAATGTAGTATATATACACCATGGAATATTACACAGCCATAAACAAGAATAAAATCATGTCCTTTGTAGCAACATAGATGAAGCTTGAAGACATTATAGCAAGCAAATTAACACAGGAACAGAAAACCAAATACCCCATGTTCTCACTTATAAGTAGGAGCTGAACACGGAATACACATGGGCACAAAGAAGAGAACAATAAACACCACGGCCTACTTGAGGGTGGAAGGTGGGAGGAGGATAAGGATCAAAACTACCTATTAGTTACTATGCTCATTACCTGGGTTACAAAATCATTTGTATATGAAGCCCCAGAGACATGCAATTTACCCATGTAACAAACCTGCACATGAATCCCCTGAACCTAAAGTCAGAGTTGGAAAGAAAAATAAATAAATAAAAATAATTTTTAAAAAAATGTTGGGGCCAGGCCAAAGTGAGCAGATAACTTAAAGTCAGAAGTACAAGACCAGCCTGACCAACATGGTGAAACCCCATCTTTCCAAAAAAAAAACTGAGTGTGGTGGCAGGCACCTGTAATCCCAGCTACTTGGGAGGCTGAGGCAGGAGAATTGTTTGAACCTGGATGCTGAGATCATGCCACAACACTCCAGCCTGAGCAACAGAGCAAGACTCTGTCTCAAAAAAAAAAAAAAAAAAAAGGCTACCTTTACATCTTTAGAAAATAGAGGCCGAGTGCGATGGCTCATGCTTGTAATCCCAGCACTTTGGGAGGCCAAGGTGGGCGGATCACTTGAGGCCAGGAGTTCAAGACCAACCTGGCCAACATGGTGAAACCCCATCTCCAGTAAAAACACAAAAAATCAGCCGGGTGTGAGCCAACTCACATAGGAAGTTGTTGGCAGGCACCTGTAATTCCAGCTACTCAGGAGGCTGAGGCAGGAGAATCACTTGAACCTGGGAGGCAGAGGTTGCAGTGAGCAGAGATGGAGCCATTGCACTCCAGCCTGGACAACAAGAGCAAAACTCCATCTCAAAAAAAAAAAAAAAAAATTAATCTGCCTCATACACTTACAGTGCTTTTCCCAAACAGCATAATAACAGATGGCTAATGTATGCTTTACACTTTTCCAAACACTTGAAAGTACTTACAATATCAGATGCTCACAAAACACTCATGTACAAGGGAAGGCAGTTAATACTATTCTTATTTTTCGTGTAAGAAAAATGCATATCAAAAAAGGTTGAGTGACACATGAAAGATCTGGCTTATTGGGGGAATCTAAGACTAGAACCCAGGATTTCTGCCTCATGGGCCAGCCTTTTCCCAAGACACCACTCAGAACAGGACTGGCTTTGGGTGGCCCATGTTCACCATTTGTATCCACAGCAATACTGGCAACAGCTTCAGGAGTCTGCTCTGTAGGAGTTAGAAACAGCTATTTGTAGACTTCCCAAGCCTGTCTTATGCACCTGCCATAACTTCGCTCATGCTGTTCCCTGTGACTGGAATGGAATAACACTGCCCTCAAACCTGCTATCCTTTCTAGCTATTTATCCTTCACTAGCTGCTCCTCCAAGGTCGCCTCTGATAGGAAGCTTTCCCTGACTCCCCTAGAGGTAGTCTGACTCTGCTGTGGACTTTCACAGTTCATGGGGTGGTTACTCTTCACCATTCTTACAACATTCTGTCATAATCTATGTTTATACTACTGCCTTTTCAACCACACTGTGAGCTCCTTAATTATAGAGATTTTCTCTCAATACCACTGTATTCCTAAGGCTCAAGGTACTACTGGACATCCTAGGTGCTCAATAAATATCTATGAACAGTTTGACAGTTCCTCAAAAAGTTGATTACCATATGAGCCAGCAATTCCACTCCTAGGTATATGCCAAAAGAACTGAATGCAGGAACTCAAAAAGATACTGCTACACCAAGTGCAAAGCAGCATTATTTACAAAGCCAAAAGGGAGAGACAATTCATATGTTCAGGGACAGATGAGTGGACAAACAAAATATGGTATGTAAATACGATGGACTATCATTCAGCCTTAAAAAGCAAGGAAATCTTGTCATATGCTACAACATGGACGAACCTTGAAGATATTACATGAAGTAAAATAAGCCAGTCACAAATGGAAAAATGCTGTATGGTTGCACTTCTATGAGTTATCTAGACTAGGCTAATTCACAGAGACAAAAAGCAGAGTAGAGATCACCAGTAGCTAGAGGAAGGAGAAATGGGAAGTAATTGTTTAATGAGATCAGAGTTTCTGTTTGGAAAGATGAAAAAGTTCTGCAGACGGATGGTAGTGAATGTTGTGCTATATTGTGAATGTATTTTATGCCACTGAATTGCACACCTAAAATGGTTAAAATACAGTTGTTATGTTATATGTATTTGGGCACACCAAAAAAGTATCGTTTATTCAGTTAATCAACTCAGAGAGTGTGGTATAATAGAAATCCCCTTTGACTAAGACACTGGCCTCTTGAGCCAGCTCCAATTCACCAAGTCATATTAAACAAGTCACTTCACTTGTCTAGATTTCAGTTTCCTCATCTACAAAGTGAAGTTACAGTGTGCCGCCTCTTCTCTCACAGAAGCAGCCCTGTGAAGGGCTCTAAACAGGACAGCAGCTGGGATGCAGGGAGCAGGTGCTCCCAGCTTCTTCCAGGCAAAAGACCAGAGATGCACCCTAAGACCTGGCCTTGTATGAGCTTCCCCTATTTGGAAATCCAACAAGGCTGTCCAAATTATAGCAGAGGCCCTATAGACAGACACATGGGAGGCTTGCAAGGAGAACTCTTCCCCACACCTCCTCAAACAATCCTTTAAACCTTAACTTGAGAGTCCACAATAAGAAGCTTTTCTCTATCACTTTGCATTGTTCATATCAGTTTTATTTAATGTCCAATATGGGGCTTCATGTTGCCCAATGCATCACATTCTGTTTCTTCCCCAAACATTAGCCTAAATACTAATGATCTACTTATTGCCAAATCCAATGCTAACTTTCAGACATTTCTTAGTTGACTTCCTGAGGCCTTCAATGATAATGGCTACTGTCTCCTTCAAGGTCTCCCCTCTACTCCCCTGGTGTTGTGACTGGCACCATTGTCCCAGTTCTCTCTGCCTCTCAGGCTGCCTCCACTTTCCTCTCATATGTTCTCTGGCTTACAAGGGTCTTGCCTTGTTAATTTCTTTATTCTCACTGTCAAGAGTCTCAACTGCAATATGTGAAAGATAATTTCCAAACCTATATTTCCAGCCCATTCCTCTCTCCTAGACTCTGGGTCTGATCACCCAACCTGCTGTTACCTATGTCAACCTGACAAACATCATCCAAGGAGCACAGGCTCCACATGTCCCACCCTGAACTCACTGTATCTACCCTGTTCCTCCTCCAGGAAGAAAGCGGCTCTTCCCAGTCACAGAGCAAGTTTGTTTCACTCTCTCTAGACACATAGTTGTCTCTTTTTCTCCCCAAACATACATGTTTTCCCAAGTGTTTCATGCAGACTGTTCATTTCTTATGTCACTAGGACATACAGTAAAACCACATATCATCAGGTAAGTATGATGATCATATTCCAAAATTGTAGAGAGATTTTTTTTTTTCAGGAAGAAACAGTAACTCTAAAGGCCTGAGGGTATGCCATAGACAACTTGATGAGGTAGAGAAATGATGCTATGGCAAGGTAACATCAGAAAGGTCATAAGACAGAAAATAATAAGAGGCAGGGTGAGTTGGGAGGGGAAGAGAATAAGTATCAAAATCTCTCCATATCTTGAGAACCAACTCACATAGGAAACAGATTCTGGATAATTAACCATGCCTGTAAACTATCATCTCACTCCCAGCCTTGCAAATCTTTCTGAAACAGTCATTCTCTAGTGAAAACTACTGAGAGTTAGTTCCTTTCCCAGGGGCAGTGTCTATCTCAAACCTCCCATCCATGGACTCCTTACCAGGGAAATGTTCTGCTTGGACACGCAGGCCATCAACCAAGGACCTGCAAACTACAACTATAGGCAAAATTCAACTGACTGCCTGTTTTTATATGGCACTCAAGCTAAGAATGGTTTTTACATTTTTGAATGTTTTTTTAAAAAGTTAAGAATAGCATTTTATAACATATGAAAATTATATGAACTTTAAATTTCAGTGTTCATAAATAAAGTTTTGTTGGAACACAGCCAAGTCAATTCATTTACATATTCTCTGTAGCTGCTTTCACACTACAACAGCAGGTCCACAAATCTTAAAATATTTACTATCTAGTTCTTTACTGAAAAAGTTTGCTGATGCCTGCCTTAAATCCACCTGAGTTACATCCCTCCCCACCCCCAGCTTCCTTGGAAGAAACCATATGCACTCCTAAGCCATCTGCTAGACTCTTTTCCCACCCAGTTCCAGGATCCTTAAATTAAATGGGTTATGTAAAGCCCAATTTAAATTTACAGACCCCGTCCCCTTTGCCCACAAATACCTTGCCATTCCTCCTACCTATGCTGAACTTTTTCTTTCTCTGAAATCCACCTGTTGTACTACTCACTAGTGTGTTAATTTACTACATTGTGTCTTTATATTTTATTGTGTCAGTACTATAAATTCCTTGAGGCAGGTTCTGTGTGTTACTCAGTTTTATACACATGGTTTGAGCTCTTAGTATGTGCAAGGTACTAAAGGAGTCTGAAAAAGCTTAAGACATAATCTGTTTTCATGGATTTACAATATGGTAGAAGCAGAAACATTAATTTTTATAATGCACTATATTTCAGATAGATAGATAGATAGATAGATAGATAGATAGATAGATAGATAGATAGATGTAAGAGTTCAAATAGGGGAAATGTCCCACCCAACGGGCAGGGACGGAGAGCCAAACTAAGAACCAGAGTTCCTTGGGGCTCAGCAAAGTATGATTAGGTTAACGATGAACCCCAAGAGACAAAAGCTACCCCTGGGTCAGCTGGATAGGTGATCCCCTTCCCACCTAGAGAGTGTCCCTCAAGTTAGAAACTTAGAGAATCTAAACTTTCTTTCAACAGGAGAGATGTCTTCTTACCTTGCCATATGTATTGTAGATGACCAAGGACTTGAACCAGGGCCAGAGATTGACAAGTCCAGGGAGTGAGACTTTAGGTACAATGTAAAAAAGAACTCATATTCAGAGCTCAAAGATGAGACAGACTGCTTTAAGAGAATATGAGAAGCCTCCTAATAAGGAAGGTTTAAACATATACTAGCTACTCATCTAACAGAATGTAGGCAATGGTTGATATTTAAAATGATTGGTCTGATTACAGACCAGCAGCATCTACATCACCTGGGAGTTAGATGCTATGCAGATTCTCAGTCCTCACATCCAAATTACTAGATTGGAATCTCCCAGAATCTAGTTATTGAAATTGCTCCAGGTAGGCACATTAAAAGTTGAGAACCATGAACTAGACAACTTTTGAATTTCCTTTCAAACCCGAGAATCTCTCCCTCAAAATGAGGAGCTAAACCCCTTAAGAGACTAGACATTAGTAATGTTCTTGTAGATAACATCTTTGCTATTTCTCTAAAAGAGATTCCCAAAAACTACCAGTACCTTTACTGTTGTTGGGAGCATCAAATTTAAATACCAAGCAGATTCAGGAAATGCTATAAATAAGACCTTCTAAATGGTGTGCCATTATAGACATTTCATTTTCATATGTACTCAATTTCACATACCAACATGCTAAGGACGCCAAGCAATGCTTTCTTGGTTCATATCCTACCAATACCACATGTTCAGCCACAGCTAAAAGGGGCCCCATGACTTATTTTGATCCAACTCCAGGAGGAAACCCAGTGCCTGGAAACCTACAATCCTAACATCTTGGGGCCTAGTGCATTTAAAATACCATCCAAGCATATTTCCCCATTCTCAGTACCAAAAGGAAAAAAAGAGGGCAAAAGACTTGTACAATCTTTTTCCAGTCTCCCCATCCCCACACAAATTGTATTCTGCACACATGCTGAAGCATTAGCATCGGCTGATTTGGAAGGAATATTGGAAATGAAGTGATAGCAGAGTAAATGTCAATGCATTCAGTGTGACACCGTGAGCACCAGATCTTAAACAGCTTCATCATTGTGGCATTTACTGTATCCTGAAATAATATTAATCCCACTGTTGTCCTTCTTGATGGAATCATCCATGAATATGGTTTATGGGCCTGGCCAAAGTGATAATAGGTTAAAAGAACAGCCTATCCAGTGTTCCACTAAATTAAGGTCGCTTCATGGAATTTAATGAAACAAGTGCTGCATGGGGTTTTCAAAGGACGTTCTTGTAATTCATGTCTATTTAGGGCTCCTGATAACCAGAAACCTAATTTCTTAGAGTAAAATAGCTTTCTGTAAAGCCTGGTCATATAGAAGAATAAAAAAGAAAAAACTTTAAAGGGCAATGATCAGACCTCCACTGTAATATTTTGTTATTTCAAATCCAAAGTTTAAGCAAAAAAAAAAAAAAAAGTTGGGAGTGAGCAATAAGACATTTTGAATAAAACAAAATATGAAAATTAATCAGATCCATACGTCATTCTGCAGCTGAATACCAAAATAAAGATTTGGTCCTACCCACTCCCTTTAGCCACATACCTAGGAAAATAAAAAGATCTTGGGATACAGGAGGCCATCGCGTGCTAGAAATGATGAGAAATGAAAGAACTGTTCTGACTTTGAGAGTGGTAGAGGAAAGACAATGGCAAATGTTTCTAGGTAGGTATTCCCATTTCACGTACCAAGGCTAAACAGGGCTCTCACATTTAAACCTTCTCCAAGAGAGCCATAACCCCAGACTAATGTCCCTGGAGGTACAGGAACATTCCTTTACCCTTGCCAAAGACTAAGTGAAAGTGTTAAAACATCGCAGGTATTTGTTTTGAATCCAATATAGGTAGAAAGGACATTCCATCTATTTTAAGGTAGACATAAGTCCCAAAGAGATGCATTGAATTCTTTTTGGACTATTCCATTTCTTGTTCCCTATCACCAATAATGTAATGGTTTTTCTGGTTAGAGTGGAGATCACAAATTCAAATAGCAATAGAGAACAGACAGGTAACTTAAATGGGTGAAGTGAGCTAGGAGAAACAGACATTTGGACTATGCTCAACAGGGGAGCGCTTGTCCCTTTAATAAGGAGAAACCCATGTCAAGCTTGAGATCATTCGTTCTGTGCAGGAACATAGATAGTGTTGCTATATTTTCAAGAGATTCCAGAAACTTCAAAATTTTATGTGACATGATCTAGCTCTTAAGTGGCACAATTTAATTTTCTTTTAATTATAGGATGTCATGAGTCTGGGCTGTGATCCTAACTCAGCTTTCAGATTAGGAGTTTGTCACTCTTGTCAGAGCAACAGCCAGCAATGTCATTGAGGCTTTGAGGCAATAGGGTAGAAAAGAGAAAGTGGTATTTAAATATAAACCCAAAAAGCACATATAACAATGCATAAATCACATTATAAAAAGAGAAGTCATTACTCTATCTAACCCATTTTCTCTATGCATTGGGCCTATTCATAGTCAATTTTCAGTTAATTTTGCTTTCTAGGCAAATCTTTGTAAAGGGCCTGAGGTCAGGGTTATTTTCTCTGACTCCAAGGCAGGTAGGGAGGGTCTGCAGTCACCCACTACCTTCTCAGTGACCCTTGCTGTAGGTCTCCATGAAAAAGTCCTCCTTTCCTCCCTGATCAGCCAAAGTTATTCTGAGCTTCCCCGTTTCACTAAAAATTTAGAAGGCTGCCTCCCTGTCTCTCAGTCTATTTCAGTTATATTTCTCAAGGCAAAACTGGGTTAATTACCCAGAAAGTTGGCTGTCATTTAAGGGCCCAATTTACTTAAACCCAGAAGCCACATATGTGATAGATTCAGCACAAGCTCCCAGGGCAGCCTCCCTGATCCCCAACCCAGGATGACTCAGTTTTTCCGCCTCTAAAATGCAAAAGGTGTAGTCTGCCCACAAACAAGGGCCCTGGTGCCTTCTGGGCAGGTATCCCCTGACTATAAGCCAAGTAGAGGGCTGTAAAAAGGCAAGCAGTAGCCCCCAGCCTCGGGCAAGGAAGGAGAAAATGGCAATACTACAGGTAGCTGTGCAAGCTCACATGGGATGGAGCAGAACAAGGTCTCTAGCAGTCTGAGTGTTCCAGGAAAAAGCGCAGTGTGAAAGTGCACACTCTTTACCATGCATGGCCTAGCTCAATGATGTCTTTTCCTTGACACTGTCTCTGCCAACTCCTTCTTCCTTTTTCTCCTGTGAGCACATAGCAGGTGCAGTCTTTATTGCGTGACATCTTGTCTTGTTCTATTATTTAACTCTTTTTGTGTCTAGACCTGAACCCTATGATGAACTTTTTAAAAAGAGGGTGTATTTGTGATACCACTTTGCATTCCACACAGAGCTAACACTGAGCCCTGAGTATAAGTGCAGCCCAGTTCACATCTATGGAAGGAAGAGAGGGAAGAAATTGTCCATCAACATACAAAAGTCAAACTCAGCCACAGAGGGAAATTCTACTACCTAAAGGACACAGTCAGAGGATAAAAAAAGTGGCACACATTGATCAATTAATAGTTTATAAAATGGGATTTTTAGGCCAGGTGCAGTGGCTCATGCCTATAAACCCAGCACTTTGGCAGGCTGAGACAGGCAGATCACTTGAGGTCAGGAGTTCAAGACCAGCCTGGCCAACATGGTGAAACCCCATCTCTGCTAAAAATATAAAAATTAGCCAGGTATGTTGGCGCATGCCTATAATCCCAGCTGCTTGGGAGGCTGAAGCAGGAGAATCTCTTGAACCTGGGAGGCAGAGGTTGCAGTGAGCTGAGATTGCGCACTGCACTCCAGCCAGGGCAACAGAGCCAGACTCCGTCTCAAAAACAAAACAAAAAAAATGGATTTTTAGGCTGACATCCCAAGTTCCTGGTCACAATAACTTGAAGTGAAATGGTGATACAATTTCTTCACAATCTTGTGATTCAGCCTTAATACATTCTTAAAATATTTATTTGGGCCTATTCATAACAACAATAAAAACCTATTATGATAGGAAATATATCCCCTAAAATATGTTCTGATACTTGACAAAAAAAAAAAAAAACAAACATATTCGTCTTCCAATAATGCCGGAGACCACTGGTTTGTAGTCAATCCAGAAGGAAGTCATTCATGAGGAATGTTTTTGGCTTCCAAAAACATTTTTAAAAATCAGAACAATGGAATCTCCTTTGGCAAATATGAGACATAAGACTATTTCCTCAGAGCAATCCAGATATATCTCTGAGGACTCAGCTCCATAGGAATCAACATGATCTCCAGAGAATAGGGCAGGTCAGCTGGGGCCTGTCCTCTCTCTGCTACCACCCAGGCTCGAGCTCCTTTCCCCTTGCTCCTGGTCACTCTACTAACTTCCCGACTGGGCTCCTCCACATCTCCAAAGGAAGGGTACTTTCTTACCAGCCAAGCTGAAATATTCACAGTTCCCTACATAGGCCCCGCCCCTCTCTGGGTTAATGACTGTGCTCAGTCTATTATCTCTTCCTATAATGCTTTCTTCTCTTCCCCCCTACAATATTCCACTCCAGTCTGTGTTCCCATTCCTCCAACATGAGTCATTTCCTCAGGAAGACATTCCTGATCATTCCAAAATCTCCTCAGATATGTCTCTCTCCTCCACCATTTTTTTTTTTTTTTTTTTGAAACGGAGTTTTGCTCTTATCACCCAGGCTGGAGTGCAGTGGTGTGATCTCAGCTCACTGCAACCTCCACCTCCCGGGTTCAAGCAATTCTCCTGCCTCAGTCTCCTGAGTAGCTAGGATTACAGGGACCTGTCGCCATGCCCAGCTAATATTTTTGTATTTTTAGTAGAGACGGGGTTTCACCATGTTGTCCAGGCTGGTCTTGAACTCCTGACCTCAGGTGACCTGCCCACCTCGGCCTCCCAAAGTGCTGGGATTACAGGCATGAGCCATCACACCTGGCCTCCTCTGCCATTATTTCTTTATCCATGGCACTTAGAGCATTAGACTTGAATGAGAAAGTGATCAGAGCCATCTATTTTCTTTATCGTTATGACACTTAGTACGTAACACTGTGGCTACATAAAGAGCTGATCAAGAAATATTTATGAATGAATCCTTCCATTAGGTCTGAACTGTATCCTTCTGTTAGGTATGAACAGGCTGAGAGGTCTTGGAAGTGGAAGAAGTAAAAATGGGATTCCATCTCCAGACTTGAATTATTCTCCCAGAGGCAGGAACACCAGAATCGATGGGAGCCAGGCACAGTGGCTCAGGCATGTAATCTCAGCACTTTGAGAGACCAAGGAGGGAAGACCACTTGAGCCCAGGAGTTTGAGACAAGCCTGGGCAACATAGCCAAGAATCCATCTCTACAAAAAACAACAGATTAGCGAGGCTCGGTGGTATGCGCCTATAGGCCCAGCTACTTGGCAGGCTGAGGCAGGAGGATCTCTTGAGCCCAGAAGTTGGAGGCTGCGGTGAGTCACGATTGGGCCATTGCACTCCAACCTGGGTGGCAGAGTCAGACCCTGTCTCAAGAGCACAAAAGGGCTGATCTGATGAAGAACATAAGTCTTATTTCATGCCTCAGTGAAGACCAGAGTGATTGGCTGTGCCCAAAAGAAGGGCACAGAGTTCCTCAAGAGGGGTCAGTTTAACTTCTCCAGAAGGGCACCTAGAGCAACAGAGACCTTCCCTCTGGGCAGCAGAAAAATGTCCACAACACCATCATATGGTATAGAAATGTACTGGGCCTCTGTTGTTTTTGCCAGATCATATTCATTTCCCCCCTTTTCCCCCCATCAAATGGTTCAGGTTCAACCATTGTCTCCTTCCTCCAATAAAGAAAAAAATTATTCATGACACTTTTTAAAGAATGGTAAGGGAGACTTTACTGAGGGAGACTATCAAGATAGTTATAGGGACTACTGCAGCGGGGCCTTGCAGTGGGGAGATAAATTGGGCTCAACTCTGAATACAATGAGGAAAAGTAGAAATTTCTAGCCAGTTGCGGGGGCAGTGTGGGTGGATGAAAAATTACTAAGAGGAAACATCAGGGGTGAGGGGTGATTCTGCCTAAACCAAATACTTGGCAATCAGAAATTAAAGGTGGGGGAATCAGATATTAAAGGTGGGGGATTCTGGCTAAATCAGCTTAACAAAATTCTTGCCAAAATTGGGTGATACAAAGACAGACATGAAAGTACAAAAGTCGAGGCCTAGTTGAGAAGAAGAAAATTCAGAGGATTCTGACTAAAGTCTGGTCAAGTAAAGACTCTTTGTTACTCCCAGCATCCAGGAGGGGTTAGCAGGCCTAAAGCCAGAGCTATTCACAGAAAGTCAAGTCTAGGACCCACCAAAACCAGTAAGAAAGAGCTGCTCTCCATCTACTGGGGTTGCCAAGCTGGAGATCTTGATGTTCACTTTTTCTAGCATGTGGGGAGGGCCTAAGAATGAAGGCAAGACAGAGGACAGTAGAGCTGAGAGATGGAGAAAGAAGCAATGTCCTTATCCTATCACTAAGTCCCTGGATCCTTCCATGCCTGAAGTCAGTGCATTCGTGGACTTCCCAATAATATGAGCTTATATATTCTTTTTAGTTTGTTTAAGCCACTAGGTTTCTGTCACTTAAAATCAAGAGTTCTGGCTGAAGCAATGGGAACCACTTTGCACCGAGAGGCAGACTGTCTGCTTGCTGTTCCCTGCTGTCTAATGGTGTGACCACAGGTAAGCTCCTGGGACTTTTCCATCTGATTACATGAAGCCATTGAACCAGGCTGACTCCTAAAGTTCCTAGTAGCCCTCGTTAGATATGAGTTCTAAATTTCTCTTCAAAGAATCAGTATGACAGTATGTTCAATTCTTTGTCTTCTACTGTTAAACTTAACTTCCTCGTAAAGCAACCTTTTCCAATTACTTGCTCCACCCTGACTCATTCCAATAACCTGCTCATTCTCCACCCTGACTCATTCCGATCTCCTGTTCTGCCATAACCATTTTCCCCACCAAACCACTCACCCCGTCACTCTCTTTAAATTAGCCAATCGGAATTAGTTTAGCCTGTGCAGTCTAACCCTAGCCAATAGGGGAAGGACACAGCAGCAGGGGCCACGTGCGTCAGGGATAAGAACCCCTTCCCCTCCCTTGTCCAAGTGTGCGCTCACCATTGCTCCATCTGTAAGGGCGCACCCTTCTGTAGAAGTACATTGCCTTGCTGAGAATTAAAAAGAACATTTTACATTCGAGTGCTATTTCTTTTGCAGCACCAAAACTTTATTTATAACACCCTGATGTTCTCTAAGTCACTCTCTAGACTTGATATTCTAGAGCAATGTTAAATCTAATTAAAACATAATTTTGCAACCGATCTGCCATACTGTGATAATGACCAATGCTTTTGTGCCATTTTTAATTTTTTTTTTTTTTTGTCTTCAGTAGTAGTTTTGCTCTTGACAACACCAGAATGGTGTGAAGCTCTTATTCCCTCACTGGGGGGCTTTGGCATCTCAGCACTGGGCTGGAAGAAAGTTATTTAAAACAACTTCAGTTCTGAAGCCATCCTCATAGGGTTAACAATTCTGGAGAGAAATAGAGTTATAATTAAGCATTAATCAGGCTGCACTTTGGCTGACTTCCTTGCAACTGAAAGTCATGGAACACTGGATACTGACCATTCACATCCCCATTGTTCCTATAGACAGGATTTCTGACATTAGATAGATAGAATCTCCGATGTTAGAATCATAAGCCTTTTGTTTAAGAATTACTTAAGCAAATCCTGAATTCCAGCAAAACAACTGATCCCAACCAGTTTAAACACCCCCTCGCAGAAACCAAATCTGCATGAAAAGAGTTTCTTCATTTTCCTGTCTCATGACTTCACCCTGCACTCTCCCACCAATCAACGATCTCCACACTTCAGCCCACTTCAAACCCCTTAAAAACCCTAGCCTCGAACTCCTTTGGGGAGACAGATTTGAGGTTTCCTCCCATCTGCTCATTAGGCAGCCTACAGTTAAACCTCCCTGTCTACTGCAGCACCGTGTCTTGGTATACTGACTTGCTGTGTGCATCTGGCAATGGACCTATTCCAGTTACACTTCCAGCCAATCAAATGGCACTGGCCCTGGTGGCCCTGACTTGCTCATCTGGAGTCTGATGAGCAGACATGTGACTGTGCTGCCTTGGCATATTTCAGGATCGAACAAAACCAAATTACTTAGGGCTTATTGTAGGTCAGGCATTGTTATTCAGGTCTTGGGGTAAACAAAGGAAAAGAGGATCCTTGCTCTCCATTCCCAGTTAACTGGGAAGACAAGACACAAGACACACACAGGACAGTGCAATGCCAGCCACAATCTGTACAACCACTTCAGGGAACCCTCTTTCCTTCCTCTGAATTTGGGATCAAGGTGGAAGGTGGCCTTCTCTAGAACTGAAGCCAAGATGGACAGGACCTGCCATCTGCAGAAGTAATCCACTTTTCTCTGTCTCATTTGGCCATTAGGTTTGCCTTTAACATAAAGCGTGAGTGAGGGGTGAGGGGTGCCATAATCCCCCTCCAGGCACCCCTCACCCCTCACACACACTCTTTTTTTTCTGCCCTCCTCTACTCCTTTCCATTTGTCTTCTCATTTCTTCTTTCTGCGCCTCTCTTCACCCTTTCCTTTCTGCTGGGCTTTTCTATAGAAACCAGCCTCTAGTGTGACACCCGGGGTTGTGCAGAAAGTGTGCGTTGAGGGGTTGCAGGCATAAACGATTGAGTTCTTTAAATAACATTTAATGAACAATAAACACAATCCAGCCCAGCCAAACTGGTACTTAGCTACTAAGTACCCAGTCAATGGCCCATCTGTCATATTGTTAAGACCTTTAGAAGTTGTTTAACAAAATGTTAAATGAGATGACATTCAGCAGGCAGCAAAATGCTCGACTGCCTAATGCAACCCAAAAGAGCTGGCCTGGTGGCAGTGTTTGATATAATGCTTTGTATTCCCCTCCCAAGAACCCAAGAGCAGGAGGTCTCCCTGCCTGTCACTTCCTATCTTGGTAAAGTGAGCCCCGGGTGGGAAGGACACAATCACCATTGGCAAGGAGGCCATGGCCGGCTGATGAGCTGCTTTTCTGAGGAAGCGTGACTGAGAGGGGGCACCTGGAAGTAAAGCCAGTGAAGAGAAAAAAAATAATAACTCATCTGGAGTTTCCTTCTCTCCCTTCTTTGTCACCAATGAACCCTACATCTCTCTCTGTTGGCCTTGAGGGGAGAAGGCAGGGGTGGTAATGAGAGCCGACTTTTTCCAAGAGCTGAAATATGAAGCCAATTACTAAGGGGAAGATTTCCAGCAAATTGGCTCCTGATAGCTCACATTTTTCTGCTTTAGATTTGCATAGTCAGAGAGGAAAGGCTCTCTACTTTGGTCCAAGTAACAAAGGCAGAATCTGTTCAGCAGGAGGTGAACAACTTATTCGGCTTACCTTCAACTCTTGTGTCCAGAGTTCAGCAATTAAAGGAAATAAGAAAACCACACAAAGAACTGTTTTATAGAAGAAGAGAGGAAAAGACTTTATATATATATATAAAATATATATATAATATATATACAATACATATAATATATATAATACAATATATAATAAATATATATTGTATATATAATATATATACAATATATATTTTATATATCTATATATAAATCTATGAACAATAAACACAAATGCCCAACCAAACTGGTACTTAGCTACTAAGTATACATAAGCATATATATATGTGTGTGTGTGTGCGTGTATGTGTGTGTATATATATGCATATGTATATGTATATTCTCCCCCAATGAAAGGTGGGGTCACACGAAGAAAACAAGCACCAAAACTTCTGTAATGACAAAAGTCTTCACTGGAGAATAAATATAGGGGAGGAAAAATAATTTTCTCTATTTCTTAGGACAGTTTCTTTCATCAAAAGACAGGTTAACAAGAGAAAAACAACAAAAGTTTAGTAACATGGATACCTCCTGTATACAAAGGAGATACCCAGGGAAAAAAATGAGTAAATCTCAAAGAGGGGGCTTTGAGTTCAGGCTTAAAACCTATATAGCTCTGTTACAGTAGGTAGCTATTCAGACTTGAACAGAGCAGACGAGGCCCCCACCACCACCAGGAATGTCAGACAATTATCAGGTGATGGTCAGATGGTTGTAAACTGCCTCTCCAAAATAATAGTTAGTCACAGCTGGCACCAGGGAAAGGCAGTCTTTCAATAGATAGAAACACCTGAAACTGGTGATAAACAGCTCCGATAAGATTTCAGGAGTTACGCCATTGGGCTCAAGCATGCACACTAAGAGGCAAAATGGCAGAGTTTAACTGGTATACGACCTTCTTCGAAGAATGCTCAACTGGTAAGGGAAGAACACCTCAAATGAACATGCATACAACGCCAGTAAACACACGATGCATGCAGCCCCTCCCAAGTGCTGGCAGGCCACTGTGCATGTGAACAGCCCACCCCAAAAGAATCAGGGAGAAGGGATACAGCCCCTGGAAACATGCCAACGTATAAAACCCCAAGTCAAAGATTCAACCACGCACTTGATCTCTCAAGTCGCCAGCTTGGCCCTCTTCCAAGTGTACTTTACTTCCTTTTATTCCCGCTCTAATGCTGTTTCATAAATTTTCACTCCTGCTTTAAAACTTGCCTCAGTCTGTCACTCTGCCTTATGCCCCTCAGTCAAATTATTTCTTCTGAGGAGGCAAGAATTGAGGTTGCTGCAGACCCACCCTTATAGATTTGCTGCTGCTAATAGTTCTCTGAAATAAAAACAGAAGGGTATGAGAGAAGGCAGGTTATGGGGAGGGGTCCGGAAAAAATACAATAAGCAACAGCAAGTTTTTTTCTGCAGATTTAAGTTGGTGCCTACTCCACTGATAAGAGTCTCCAGGGATTTTCAGTCATCCTCGTTTCCTGGTTCAGAGAGGGAGACAACCTTACAAATGGCGGTTTCCTATATAGATGTAAATTTTCCTTACAAAAGGGTAACTTCTGCTTTATTTTTAGAGCTTTCCCTATGGCTGTAGTCTCGTGAAGTAATCCTTATGCCAAAGAGGCATATTTTGGTATAGCATATTCTCATTTTCTACAGTCATATTTTGGGGTGGCATATTCTGGTCTCCAACATAAGTTTCCAAACATGTTTCATTGGTTTCCTCTTCCTCAGCTCAGAATTCCCTGGCATTTATCCTATAATACATTCAAACATTTACTTAAATGAAGGGACTATATACCCAGAAAATATAACCAACCATCAGAACTCTACAAGAAGTAGAAATTGTATTTGCACCTTTCTGGTTAAAAATAAAATAAAATCTAGTATTACCGAAATGAATTCCCCATCTATAAAGCCATCTCACATAATTCAATAATAAGACAAATAACCAAATAACTTAATTGAAAATGGGCAAAGGATTTGAGCAAACATTTCTCCAAAGAGGCACAAATAGCCAATAAGCACACGAAATGATGAAATGATAAAATGATGTTTAACAACATCATTAGCCATTAGGGAAGTGCAAATCAAAACCATAATGAAATACTTGTTCACATGTACTAGAATGGCTATAATCCAAAAGACAGATTGGAACCCTCATAAGTTGCTGGTGGCAATGTAAAATGATACGACTGCTTAGGGACAGATTTCCTCAAAATATTAAAGATGGAGTTACCATAGGTGTTAGTCCATTCGCATTGCTATAAAGGAATACCTGAGGCTGGGTAACTTATAAAGAAAAGAGGTTTATTTGGCTCACAGTTCTGCTGATTGTGAGAGTTCTGCTGATTGTGCCAAGCATGGCACCAGCATCTGCTCAGCTTCTGGTGAGGCCCAAGAAGCTTTTAGTCATAGTGGAATGGAAGGGGGAACTAGCATATCACATGGCAAGAGAGGGAGCAAGAGGGCAGGGATTGGGGGTGAGGTCCCAGACTCTTTAACCACCAGATCTCTCATGAACTCATTACAGCAGGGAGGGCACCAAGCCACCCATGAGGGATCCTCTCCCATGACCCAAACACCTCCCACCAGGCCCTAACTCCAACACTGGGGATCACATTTCAACATGAGATGTGGAGGGGACAAACATCCAAACCATATCACCATAGAACCCAATAATTCTACTCCTAGGTATATTATCAAAAGAAAGGAAAATATGCATGTAAACAAAAACTTACACATGAACGTTCACAGAAGCATTATTAATAATAACAAAAAAGTGGAAACCACCCAAATACACAAGAACAAATGAAAGAGAAACAAAATATAGCTGGTCTTCCATATGTAAAGGTT
Source organism: Theropithecus gelada (assembly GCF_003255815.1). NCBI lineage: Eukaryota > Metazoa > Chordata > Mammalia > Primates > Cercopithecidae > Theropithecus > Theropithecus gelada. Next base: position 88,589,925 of record NC_037681.1, read on the forward strand.
TCATATCCTCAGATTCAACCAACCACAAATCAAAAATATTTGGAAAAAAATGGATGGCTGCATTTGTACGTTATGTGTACAGACTTCTTATTATTCCCTAAACAGTACAGCATCACAGCTATTTATATTGTATTTGCATTGTATTAGGTCTTATAAGTAATCTAGAGATGATTTGAAGTATACGGGTGGATATGAATAGCTTATATGCAAATACTATGCCGTTTTATATAAGGAACTCGAGCACCCTTGGATTTTGTTTTCCATGGGGCATTCCAGAACCATTCCCCCATGGATATCGAGAGACAGTGGCACTATCAAACATCCTAGACAGGCCATTCTCTCTAAAGGATAACTGATGAGGATAAAGGCGGTCTGATAGAATATGGTTCTGTCATTTCAGTTACTTGCAGAATAGTAACACCTCCCATTGTTATCAACAAACACCCAAAGACTCAGGGCTGCCCATACCCAGCAGGCAGTAGGAAAACTCTAACTGCCATGGGAACAGAACACAGTCCTGCTCACCAGGCCACATCCTGCTGGGGAGTCTATTACATCCCCAAACTCAGGATGCCCTCCACTTGTGACATTCACCAAACCCCACACCCACTCCATCCCAGTTCTGTGCTAAGCAGAGTGGTCTTCATAGGCTGGGCTAGTCCTGTCCCATTTCTGCCAAGAGCATAATATCCTGTTGTTGATCTCAATTAGAAAACTCAATTTGAAATGGAATCCCTAGGTATAGTTACCAAACTCACTCTTTATTAAATACTTTCTGATACCAAAATCTCTGGTCTTATACCTACCACTCCTGCTACAATCATGCAGCTGCCTGAAGCACAGCCAGATGGGAGGCATTCAATAAATGTGCTAGCTTCCCCCCCATAATCCTGAGATTTACAGTGTTAATTTAAAGCCCTCAGACATCAGTGACACCATACCACCTTGGCCAATTTTTCCTCAAGGAGTCATATGGGTTTTGTAAAGAATTCACTGTTAGCTCTATATTAGCTTTAAAGAAAAAGTTGCACCCTAAAGTCCAAGCAACTGCATTGCTAAACTACACTATAATATTTCTTTGTTATGAGAAAATGCTTACAGGTAAGAAGCATTATAGGTAGGAAGTTTATTTAAGTTCCTCCCACTTTCATAGGAGGGCAGGAAATAAGAGACTTTGGATAGGTTTCCAAATTATTGTCAAAATATATCTTTCCCACTATACACAACAATTATAGGTACATATTAGAGGTATAGGGAGAAAAAGGACTCTTACAGTAACAGTGGAGAGAACACTGGACCAAGAGCCTACAAGGCAGAGCTATCTAAAAGAAATTTCTTTGGTGATGAAAATGTTCTGCATCTGTGCTGTCCAATATGGTAGCCACTAGCCACAGGTGGCCACTGAGCACTTGAGGTATGACTAGGGAGACTGAGGAGCTGATGTTTTCATTTTAATTAATTTAAATTTAAACAGCCACCTGTGGCTAATGACTGCCACAATGGGCAGTGCAGTGTGGCAAGGATGTAGCCTTGGGCAAATCATTAAACCTCTCTGAATTTTCATTTCCACTTTGGATAACTTGAGAGTGAAAATAAGAAATGTTTATGGCTTTTTGGAGTTGTTTCACTCTGCAACCCATGAATAAATAAAACAGGTTCAGATCTTTGGCCAAATTTAGAATCCTCCTCTCTTACTTTCCCTCTCTTTCCTCTTTCACATCATACTTTAGTGGCCCACCATGGACCAGAGCCTCTTCTGGCACATAATCTAAATACATAACCCCGAGCTAGCTGCCTGACCACGAGCACCACTCTTACTTTTCTACTAACACAAGGGGGAAAAATTTAAACTTTTCTTATTCCATTTTGTTGAAAATAAACCCTGGCTGACCTAAACCATGAGCTTGATGTTATAATAAAGGCCATTTAACCTGCACACTGACCAGAATTCTCGCTCCCCAGTGGGGTCACAGGGCAGAGTTGGTGCAGAGGGACTGCTGGCGCCACAGCCCCCACGTGACCAGCCCCCCACCAGCAAGGCCCCACTCTGCAATCCTTAGTTAATTTCAGAGCAGCAGTAGGCTGCCTCCTCCAAGGTTTGAAGGGACCTCGGAAGATCAATTACAGAAATGATTAGCATGCAAATGGCACCAGCAGGCGACAGGCAAGAACTCTCTCTGTAAGGACTGCAGAGGCCAGCTGAGCTAGGAACAAATCATTCCGCTATAAACAGAAAAAAAGTCATTAGCCTTTTTATCAATGGAAAACACTTTCTTCTACTATTTCAAGTGTGTTATTCTGAAATACTTTAAGTGGTAAGAACTGGAGACTAAAAATATAACAATCAAGATGAAGAACAGAGTACCATTTTCTCTTAAAGACAATGGATCCCCTACTCATGTCTTTTCTCTTACACTTTTTGAGTCCTTATACACATCAAAGATGTGGTCCTCAAACATCAGCCTACAGACAGATGCCAGCTCATACTAATAGTTTTCCCGATCCAGAGCACATTCTTAAAAATAAAAACACTGAATTAATTTTTCATAAGACTAGGCTTATTCAAATTTTAAAAAATTGCTACTATACGTGTCCTAATTTTTGGTATTAGAAAGTCATTTCTTTCATGAGATAATTGTGATCCTGAATGGGGGTTTATTTTTTTCATCTTGATTTTGGTTTTGGTAAATGCCCTTACTGACAAAACTGAAAGTTAACAACTGCCGCCTTTGTATTGTAGGAGACCAGAATATCCCCAAAATATGAAGGACTGTTGAGCTTAAGACAAGAAGTAGATGCAGGAAAACTCTCTGTTCTCCCTCTATGAGCCCAAAAGCAGGACACAGATTTACAAGAACAGAAAGTATTCTGCCCATTTCTCTACATGGGAGAACAAAGGTTACCACTGAAGACAGCTTTAGACCCTCATCAGCCTAGAGATGGTACAAGAGGAAATCTACAGTAACAAACTTTACTAACCAGCCTTTATCTGCCATTCAGCTGCCTTTTTCCAAGTTGCCACCTGTAGAGATTCAAAGTTCTTTTCCTTTGGCTTGTCATTTCTCTAAAAATTTACTATTCTAGCTACTCAGGAGGCTGAGACAGGAGGATCACTTGAACCCAGAAATTTGAGGCTGCAGTGAGCTAGGATTGCATCACTGCACTCCAGCCTAAGCCAGAGTGGGACCCTGTCTAGAAAACAAAAAATTGTTGACTACTGTTTGTTGAAGATGCTATATAAGCTGGAATTCAAAGCTACTTCTTTGACAACTACTGCTTTTATAAATGTCTCCCATGTATATATGAAATACACATGTTAATAAATTTGTTTTTCTCTTGTTAATCTATTATAGCAGGAGTTCATTCCAACAGAGAGCTGTAGGGGAGGGAAACCTTTCTCGCTACCATCTGAGGGTTTGATAATTGAGTCTACTGAATAAACTGGCAGTAGACAGATTAACAGGAGAAAAGGTATACAGATTTATTACATGCACAGGGGCATCACATGAAAGAGAACTGAATACCCCAAAACTCAGTAAATGAGATCTAGAAGCTTATATACCCTCTTCATAGGGATGAGGATGTGGGTGATGTAGGCAACTTAGGAGATAGCAAATAAATTCCGGAAAAAATGAATAGGTGATAGCCTGTGACGAAGTAGGCCTGGGCTGGTGCTGACCCCCAGTCTCTTCTGTGAGATCAGCCAAGCAACCCTGATTGATGAGATTCCCAGGGAGGGAATTCATGACAGTTGAGTTCCTCTGGGAGGATGCTCTTTAGGCAGACAAGGGGAACTTAGAGAAAGCCTCTGCCTGCATCTGCTTTCCCCACGTGCCTCAGCTGAGTGTAATCAGCACACCGGAGCATCATGTTTGGGGGCAGCATTTTCTGAACTCCTTCAGAACCTAACCTATGGGAATTATTATTATTCCCCTACAGTGTTACGTCTGTTTAGCTGAGTGATAACATTCCAATATCTGGGACCCCCTGGCTTAGATTTTAGTAGAGATACTCCAGCTCCCACCCGCGATGAGTAGGCTGTGGTCATAGGAGGGCTAAGAATGGAGCACCCTAGAAAACTCTATTTTTCTATTGTTCTCTTGGTGGAACAATTGCTCTATCTAACCCCAGATGTGAAAGAGAAAAACTTTCTGATTTCCAGCCCTGATAACATCATGACCCCAGTGATCTCTGTTTGGAAATTAACAGCTTTGGATTTAAAAAAAAAAAAAAAAAAAGAACAGAAGTACCTTGACAAAACATTGGAATGTAAAAAAGGTATAACATAAGGCAACTGTAATGAACTTTCTATTCACTATCTATTCTTGACACAGATCACACCCCCCTGGATGAAAGTATCCCCAAGTGAGCATGGTCCTCACATCACCTTCATGCTTTTGAAAGGAATAAAGCAAGCCCCAATTTTGCTAACTTGCAGTATCAGAAGGAGTAGAGTTATCACCTAGGAGAAGGACTGGTAACCAGTACTTTCAAGGAAAATGCCGTCAGGATAATGTTTGTACCTTCAAGAAACAGTACGAGAGTTTACATGTAGCAAAAGAAAAGTGTGAGTATGTGCATGTGTAGGTGGAGGGTGGATGGCATAAGGCAAGAGGGATGCTAGGGAAGCTGTAGTCAAGTAAAGAAGCCCAGAGGACTCTGGATGATCACAAAGATGGGAGCTAAAGGTTCCCAGAAAAAGGCAAATCCAAGTGCAGTTACCTAAGCAAGACCCACACAAAGGAATTATAGCCAACGTATGTTGAGAGCTCACTCTGTGCCAAGCACCCTGCTGAGTTCTTTGCATAGATTAACTCATTGAATGCTTAACAGCAACACTGTGAGACAAATGCTAGTACTAGCCACATTCCACAAATGAGGAAACTGAGGTTCAGATAGGTTAAGTAACCTTCCTTAAGTCACAAAGCCAGTTGGTTGGAATCTGACCTCAAATGTGGTATGATATCAGGGCCCTTGATGACAAAGACATCTTTGCTTCAAGAAATACAGGGGCGAGATCATTTCCAATGGATGCTTGAGAAAGACCGATTAGACCAGACCTTGAAAGAGCTATTTTTCAAAGGCTGTTTTAATCATTTCCATTACCATTTTAAGGTCAATTTTCTACCTGCTCTTTGGAGATGAAGTTAAAGTAGTATTTTTGGTATTTTCTTTTCTCAGAGTCACAGAAAGTTAGGACCACAAGGAATCTCAGAGACCATCTAAACCAGCTCCTTTATTTGACATCATGATATAGAATCTCAGGAAGGTGAAATGACTACAGCAAGGACCCATTACTGACAAGTCAGCAGTCTCTACAGGGCTGAAGTTGACAGTCTGGGTGAAATGAGTGAATGTATTGTTTGGTATATAACAGGGCTCCAACAGTGTAAAAAGTATTATCACATTATCATTTCAGTGTCTAAGATAAACGAGCTCAGAACTATTCACTCAGGCAATGGACTAAAAGAATTCTATAGACACAAGAAATTAAAAAAAAAAAAAAACATCTTTAAGCAACATAAGAGAAGTGAATGTAGGCCAGGTGCAGTGGCTCACGCCTGTAATCCCAGGACTTTGGGAGGCCAAGGTGGGTGGATCACAAGGTCAGGAGTTCAAGACCAGCCTGGCCAACATGGTAAAAAAAAAAAAAAAACCCTGTCTCTACTAAAAATACAAAAATTAGCCAGGTGTGGTAACACGTGCCTGTAATCCCAGCTACTCCGGAGGCTGAGGCAGGAGAATTCCTTGAACCTGGGAGGGGGAGGTTGCAGTAAGCTGAGGTAGTCCCACTGCACTCCAGCCTGGGCAACAGAGCAAGACTCTGTCTTGGAAAAAAATAAGTTAAAAAAAAATTTTTTAAATAAAAAACAAACGAGATGTGAATGTAAAGTTATGAGGTGCTGCATGGTTAATAGATCGTCTCATTATAGTATGACCACTCATTTTACTCCTCAACACATCTAACTAAGCCAATAATAAATTTGGTTTAAGAATTTGAGTTGGTGATAGCACATGCTTAGGTAAACTATATGGTTATAACCAAACATATTTTTCCTTGTCAGACAGGGGTGAAACATATAGCTCCATCATATTTTATCAGCAATTATATATGACTTTGAACTTTCTTGAATAAAAATCAGTAACCAGATATTGTTACCTATGGCTCAGATAATTTCATAATCTTTTTCTCCTCCTTGAGAATTCTTGTCCTAAAATTCATCATAAAAGTTAGGAAAGATGAGCCACTGGATATTTTTGCAAACCTTTGTCTTCACATGGATCTCTATAGCTCTAGCTAATTTCTCACAAGATCAATGGTCTCTAACATGACTAATAGAACTTAATAGTTACACAGAGTGCTGCCTCATTCTGCTAATTTACATTCAGTCTCCAAAAAAGGCATATTCCCACTGCAAAACTACAGTAATTCTTTGGATTGCAACAATAAATTCTGAGATGACAAGAAGGCTAAAAGAATAAGACCCTGTAGTCTAACAGGATTGTGCTAATTTTCCCAAATACATAGGTTCTCTTTGTATAATTGAAGAATTAGAATACTAGAGGTATCTTGAATTAAACAGTAAATTTACAAGGTAAGATAATTGATGTGGTTTGAATGTGTCCCCCAAAAGTTAATGTATTAAAAGTTTGGTTGCCATTGTAACATATTAAGAGGCAGCGCCTCTTAATATAGAAGGTGATTGGGCCATGAGGGCACTACTTTCAAAAAGTGATTGATGCCCTTATTGCTAGAATGAGTTATCAGAGGAGTGGGACTCCTAATAAAGAATAAGTTCAATTCCTATTTCTCTGTGTGTGTGTCTCGTGTACTTGCTTCCTCCTTTGCCTTCTGCCAAGGGCTGTCTCTCACCAGATGCTGGGGCCATGCTTTTGGACTTCCCAGCCTCCAGAACCATGAGCCAAATAAATTTTTGTTTTTTTATACATTACCCAACCTGTGGTATTTTTCTGTTATAGTAGCAGGAAACTAACTAAGACAGAAAATTGGTACTGAGGAGTAGAGTTGTTGCTAAAACAAATACCTGAAAATGTGGAAGCATCTTTGAAACTGGGTAATGGGTAGGGACTGGAAGAATTTGGAGGAGCAGGTTAGAAAAAAACTAGATTGCCATGAACGGAGTGTTATGGGTGATTCTGGTGAGAACTCAGAAGAAGAGAGCTATAGGGAAAGTCTGAATCTTCTTAGAGATTACTTAAGTGGTCATGATCAGAATGCTGGTAGAAATATGGATAGTAAAGTTCATTTCTGTGAGGTCCCAGATGAAAATGAGAAACAAGGTATTGGAAACTGAAGTAAAGACCATCCTTATGATACAGTAGCAAAGACCTTGCCTGAATTGTGTCACTGTCCAAGGGCTTTATGGTAGGCAGACTTTAAGAGCAATGAGCTAGGATATCTGGTGGAAGAAATATCTAAGCAACAAAACATTCAGGCTCTTGTATGGCTACTCTTAACTGCATATGGTCAGATGCAAGAGAAAAGGAATGACTTAAACATGAAATTTACAATTAAAAGAGAAGCAGAACAAAAAGACTTGGAAAATCCATAGCCTGGCCATGTAGAGTGAAAAGGGGTCTTTAGGAGAGCAAACCAAGGATATGATCAAGTGACCATTTGCTAAAGAGATTACCATAGATAGAAGATACTATTCATCAATATAATGGGAGAAAGACCCCAAAGGCTGGTCAGAGATCTTTGAGGCTATACCTCCCATTGCAGGCCTGGAGGCACAGGAGGGAAGAATGCTTTCCAGGAAGGGCCTGTGCCTTTCAAGGGCTCACTGCCCAGAGCCACCTCAAGACTCAGCTCCCCACATCCTGTTGCAGCACTCTCTGGCTGACCCAACTGTTGCTCAAGTGGGCCCAGGTGTGGCTTGACCTGACTCTCTGGAAGGTACAAGCTATAGGCCTTGGCAGCATCCATGTGGTGTTAATTCTGCAGGTGTGCAGAAAACAAGAGCTGTGGGGGCACGGCTACCTCCCTCTAGATTTCAAAAGATGCCACAGACTGCCTAGAAGCCGAGGCACAAACCTGCCACAGAGACAGAGCCAATACAGAGAGTCTCTACTAATGTAATGCCTACTGATACCATGGGAGTTGCACAGTCTCCAAGACCACAGAACAGCAGAGCCACCAGCATACAACTCCAGCCTAGGAAAGCTGCAAGCATGAGACTCCAACTCATGAGAGCTGCTGGGTGGGATAAGCCCAGTAAAGCCACAGGGGCAAGGCTGCCTGGGAGGACTTGGGAGCCCAACCCCACCCCAGTGTATCTAGGAGGTGGAACATGGGGTCAAAGAAGTTTATTCTCCAGGTTTAAGACTTAATCGTGGTTTCTCTGTTAGGTTTTGAACTTACCTGGAACCAGCTACCCATTTTTTCTTGCCTTTTTCTCCCTTTTGGCATGGGAATGTCCATCCTATGTCTATCCCACCATTGTATTTTGGAAGTAGATAGCTTGCTTAATTTCACAGGCTATCAGTTGAAAGCAATTTGCCTCAGGATAAATCACACCTTGAGTATCACTCTTATTGATTTAGATGAGACTCTGGGTTTTTTTGTTTGTTTGTTTGTTTGTTTTTTGGAGGGGGGTTGCTTTTTTTAAGAGACAAAAATGTTGCACAGGCTGGTTTCTAATTCCAGGGTTCAAGTGATCCTCCAACCTCAGCTTCCTGAGTAGCTAGGATTGCAGGGACACATCATCATTCCTGGCTTGACTTTGGAGATTTGAGTTGATGCTGGGACAAGTGAAGACTCTGCGTCTATTTGGATGGAATGATGGATTTTTTATGTGAGAAAAACATAAGCTTTGGGGAGCCAGGGATGAAATGTTATAGTTTCGATGTGTCCCTCAAAAGTTCAGGTATTGGAATCTTGGCTGTCATTGTAACAGTATTAAGAATTGAGGCCATTTTTTGTTCCATATGAAGTTTAAAGTAGTTTTTCCTAATTCTGTGAAGAACGTCAGTGGTAGCTTGATGGGGAAGGCATCGAATCTATAAATTACTTTGGGCAATAAGGCCATTTTCATGATATTGATTCTTCCTATCCATAAGCATGGAATGTTCTTCCATTTGTTTGTGTCCTCTGTTATTTCTTTGAGCAGTGGTTTGTAGTTCTCCTTGAAGAGGTCCTTCACATCCCTTATAAGTTGTAGGTATTTTATTCTCTTAGTAGCAATTGTGAATGGGAGTTCACTCATGATTTGGCTCTCTGTTTGTCTGTTATTGATGTATAGGAATGCTTGTGGTCTTTGCACACTGATTTTGTAACCTGAGACTTTGCTGAAGTTGCTTATCAGCTTAAGGAGATTTTGGACTGAGATGACGGGGTTTTCTAAATATACAATCACGTCATCTGCAAACAGAGACAATTTGACTTCTTCTCTTCCTGTTTGGATACCTTTATTTCTTTCTCTTGCCTGATTGCCCCGGCCAGAACTTCCAATACTGTGTTGAATAGGAGTGGTGAGAGAGAGCATCCTTGTCTCATTCTGGTTTTCAAAGGGAATGATTCCAGTTTTTGCCCATTCAGTATGATATTGGCTGTGGGTTTGTCATAAACAGCTCTTATTATGTTGAGACACATTCCATCGATACCTAGTTTATTGAGAGATTTTAGCATAGCCAAGACAATCCTGGGCAAGAAGAACAAAGCTAGAGACATCACACTACCTGACTTCAAACTTTACTACAAGGCTACAGTAAACAAAACAGCATGGTACTGGTACCAAAACAGATATACAGATCAATGGAACAGAATGGAGGCCTCAGAAATAACACCACACATCTACCACCATCTGATCTTTGACAAACCTGACACACACAAGCAATGGGGGAAAGATTCCCTATTTAATAAATGGTGTTGGGAAAACTGGCTAGCCATATGCAGAAATCTGAAACTGGACCCCTTCCTTACACCTTATACAAAAATCAACCCAAGATGGATCAAAGACTTAAACATGAGACCTAGGACCATAAAAATCCTAGAAGAAAACCTGGGCAATACCATTCAGGACATAGGCATGGGCAAAGACTTCATGACTAAAACACCAAAACAATGGCAACAAAAGCCAAAATTGACAAGTGGGATCTAATTAAACTAAAGAGCTCTGCACAGCAAAAGAAACTATCATCAGAGTGAACAGGCAACCTACAGAATGGGAGAAAATTTTTGCAATCTATCCATCTGACAGAGGGATAATATCCAGAATCTACAAAGAACTTAAATAAATTTACAAGAAAAAAAGCTAACAACCCCATCAAAAAATGGGCAAAGTATATGAACAGACACTTCTCAAAAGAAGACATTTATGCAGGCAACAGACACATGAAAGAAATGTTCATCATCACTGGTCATTAGAGAAATGCAAATCAAAACCACAATGAGATGCCATCTCACACCCATTAGAATGGCAATCATTAAAAAGTCAGGAAACAACAGATTCTAGAGGGGTTATGGAGAAATAGGAACACTTTTACACTGTTGGTGGGAGTGTAAATTAGTTCAACCATTGTGGAAGACAGTGTGGCGATTCCTCAAGGATCTAGAACTAGAAATACTATTTGACACAGCAATCCCATTACTGGGGATATACCCAAAAGATTATTAATCATTCTACTATAAAGACACATGCACATATATGTTTATTACAGCACTATTCACAATAGCAAAGACTTGGAACCAACCCAAATGTCCATCAACGGACATTTGGTTCTAATCCAATAGACTGGATTAAGAAAATGTGGCACATATACACCATGGAATACTATGCAGCCATAAAAAGGATGAGTTCATGTCCTTTGCAGGGACATAGATGAAGCTGGAAACCATCATTCTCAGCAAACTATCACAAGATCAGAAAACCAAACACCACATGTTCTCACTCATAAGTGGGAGTTGAACAATGAGAACACATGGACACACGGAGGGGAACATCACACATCAGGGCCTGTGGGGAGGGGGGCTAGGGGAGGGATAACATTAGGAGAAACACCGAATATAGGTGATGGGGTGATGGGTGCAGCAAACTACCCATGGCACATGTATACCTATATAACAAAACTGCACGTTCTGCACATGTAACCCAAAACTTAAAGAGTATAATTTAAAACAAATAAATTAAATTTAAAAAAAAAGAATTGAGGTCAGGCCGGCTTCCTTCTGGTGTTCTGAATTATTCCTGCAGCACTTTGGGAGGCCGAGATGGGTGGATCATTTGAGGTCAGGAGTTCGAGACCAGCCTTGCCAGCATAGTGAAATCCTGTCTCTGGTAAAAATACAAAAAATAGCCGGGCGTGATGGCACATACCTGTAATCCCAGCTACTCAGGAAGCTGAAGCAGGAGAATCGCTTGAGCGTGGGAGGCAGAGGTTGCAGTGAGCCAAGATTGCACCACTGCACTCCAGCCTGGGTGACAGAGTGAGACCCTGTCTCAAAAAAGAAAAAGAAAAAAAAAAAAAAAAGAATTGAGGCCTTTGGGAGGTGATTAGGCCATGAGGGCTCCACCATATAAAGGAGCTGATGTCATTATCATGGGAGTGGCTTAGTTATAGAGGAAGTGGTCTCCTGATAAGAGGATAAGTTTGGTCCAGTTTCTCCCCATCTTGTGTGCCACTTCTGCTTTTTGTTTTACACCATGGGCTAACCCTTACCAGATGCCAGTGCCATGCTCTTGGACGTCCCAGCTTCCAGAACCATGAACCAAATTTATTTTTTATAAGTTACCCTGCCTGTGATATTCTGTTATAGCAGCAGAAAATGGACTAAGACAGTTGTCATTTAGGAATCAGAATTAAATCCACTAAAGTGATACAACCAGCGTTTCAAATGATCTTCATATCCAACTCCCACCAAGTTACAAATACTCACCTTTTATATAGCAAAAGATAACCCCGGCTGACATGGTAGTCCACTTCCACATGAAGATGTGAATGGCAGGAAAAGAGCTAGACAGCCTGGAGAGACACAGTCCAGAGGACCAGCTTACAGCCCAGTCATAGTTTGGGGTCCTATGTAACAGGCCGTGAGTCCCAGCAGGGGAAAAATTCTCTCAGGCTTGGTGTTTTCAGGGCTCATCTACTGCCACCATGAGTCAGCCGCAATGTCAGGAAGGAGTCTGCCCAAATGCATTTATGATGCAGGAAACCATGTTGAGGGCAACAGACAGGCAGGCTGGTTATGAAGTTTACCAAGAGCCCTCAAGAATACTTCTAAAAAGAAAGCCTAAGTCTAGTAATGAAACTGAATCAAAACCCAAAAATACAGACAGATGTCAGACTCAGGAACACATTCTGCTAGTTCCTTTAGATGTTTAATAAACAAAGGGTGCTGTAATCAAAAACATCTGGGTAGTTGTTGGGCTAAACAGATTTTTTGTTTTGTTGTTTAACCACATCTTACTCTTTTAATATTCTGGTGTCCATCATGAATCTCCAAGAGGCCTGGGTAGTAAATGGTGTTACCAAATTCATTCCACAGGGTGCCATTGTTCACGAAAGCATCTACTGGGCCTTGTGGTGTAAGAAAGAGCTTTTGGGAATCCTAAGCCTAGTCAAAACGTCTGATTTTAAAAATAAGAACACTGAGTCCCAGGAAGTTAACAGATTTAGCCAGGGTGGCATGACCACATAGAGCTGGAACAAGAATACCAACTCCCTGGCATGCCTAGTGTGTGGTTCATCACAGCATACCACATGCCCACCTTTTTCTTTTCTCCTTGCTGAAGTCAGCCTTCTCCAGACACTCACAAACTCAGGAAAATAACAGTTGCACCTTTCTTACTTAATAGCAGCTGAACAAACCCCAAGGCACCTCTGCCAAAACTTGCTAAAGGGAGACCCACTGGCTGTCTGTTCTTGGCCCTTCCCTCCACTCGAGCTCAGTAAACAACTACAATTTCAATTATAACAGACATTCTTTCAACTCCATAAACACTAAGAGAGGCTCTTTGGTGATTAATAGCTGATTAACTTCTCCTGCCAAACATCTGTGAGCTCCATTAATTATACACAATGCTAAGTGATGATCAGACGAGCCCTGAAAACACCACGCCTGAGACAATGTTTCCCTTGGTGGGACTCAAGTCCTGTTACCCAGGATCCCAAACTATGACTGGGCTCTAAGCTTGTCCTCCTGGAGGAGGGCACAGCAGGGAGCAGGAGGAGCACCAGACTCTGAGTCCTGAGGCCTATATTCCAGATCCTTCTCTTCCTGACCCCCTTGAATGTTGCAAGGAAAGGATGCTTACCTGTTTCAGCATCTTCCTGTGTGAAACAAAGGATTAGTCACTATAATCCTGACTCAAACACCCTAACTCAAATGTCATCAATGGCTCCCTATTGCTCCCTGAGCATGGCTCAAACTCCCTGGTTTGAGGGTCTTCTATAATCTGGTATTTAAGGTCTTCTATAATCTCTCTGGTATTTAGGTCTTCTGTAATCTGTTTCTTCCTTTCTCTGTACTGTCATTCTCCCACACAAAACCCTTTTTTTATCCACACTGGACCACTTATTGTCCCATCATGACTCTTCCTCTCCTGCTTCCATCTAGAATGGTTCTTCCACCCCATCTCTATGAACAAACCCCTGCCAGGCACGGTGGCTCATGTCTGTAATCCTAGCACTTTGGGAGGCCAAGGCAGGCAGAGCACTTGACACTTGAGGTCAGGAGTTTGAGACTAGCCTGGCTAACATGGCAAAATCTCGTCTCCACTAAAAATACAAAAATTAGCTGGGTAATCCCAGCTGTAATCCCAGCTACTCAGGAGGTTAAGGCATGAGAATCGCCTGAACCCAGGAGGCAGAGGCTGCAGTGAGCCAAGATCGCACCATTGTACTCCAGTCTGGACAACAGAACGAGACTCTATCTCAAAAACAAAACAAAACAAAACAAAAACAAAAACCCAGGCATATCTTAAGAGTCAGATTCTACCTCCTCCATGAAACCTCACTGATAATGCCTTCAGAATGTGATCTCTTTGGGAGGCTGAGGTGGGTGGATCATTTGAGGTCAGGAGTTTGATACCAGCCTGGCCAACATGTTGAAACCCCGTCTCTTCTAAAAATACAAAAATAAGCTGGGCATGGTGGCGGGCACCTGTAATCTCAGCTACTCAGGAGACTGAGGCAAGACAGTCACTTGAGCCCAGGAGGTGGAAGTCATAGTGAGCTGAGATTATCCCACTACACTCCAGCCTGGGAGACAGAGTGAGACTCCATCTCATTAAAAAAAAAAAAAAAAAAAAAGGCCAGGGGTGGTGGGTCACGCCTGTAATCTGTAATCCTAGTACTTTGGGAGGCTGAGGCGGGCAGATCACGAGGTCACAAGATTGAGACCATCCTGGCTACCACAGTGAAACCCCGTCTCTACTAAAAATGCAAAAAATTAGCCAGGCGTGCTGGCAGGCACCTGTAGTCCCAGCTACTCAGGAGGCTGAGGCAGGAGAATGGCTTGAACCTGGGAGGCAGAGGTTGCAGTGAGCCAAGATCGTGCCACTGCACTCCAGCCTGGGTGACAGAGTGAGACTCCATCTCAAAAAAAAAAAAAAAAAAAAAAAAAGTTGATCTCCGTTTATTTCTATACTTCTAGTCTGTAGTTTTCACAGGATACTTGTCAGGAACCACCTTCAAATGCAGTTAATGGTGCACATGTTTTACTTTTCAGACTAAATTGTAAACTTTTGGAAACCAAGGTCACTGTCTTCAACATTTTCTACTTGACACAATGGGAGATACCACACAAATGTTCACAATCCTCCAGATCCCTCCAGTAGCCTTCAGGGCAAGGTTCCAGGATCTGAATTTGCCACATGAGCTCCCTCACAATCTGGCCTTTTCCTACCTCTCCTGCTTCAATATCCATCCCCTCTCACTACGCACCCTGCCTCCAGCCAGATTAAGTGATGGGGACTTCCTCAGAGGGCAACACTTCTCCCTTGGTGGATGTTCTCCTCTCTTCTTGGCATAAATTTCACCCATTTATTGATCTGGCAAGCTCAAGCCTTAGCACCCCACATATAAAAGGCTTCATTCCTGGTCTAAGTACAGTCCCCTGCCTCTGTGACTACATAGCCTAGGTGCCATAACTTTGTCATGGTACTTGCGACACTTCTGGTCTATTTCTCTATATTTCCCACAATGTGAACTTCCTTAAAGACAGGGCTTCCATCTCACTTGCTGTGGCATCTCTAAAAGCACAGTTCCTGCACGTAGAAGATGTGGTAGTCAGCCTCCAAGAATGCCCCTAAGGATCACGGCCTGGTGTTCATGCTCTTGGGAATCTTTCTCATTGAGTGTTGGCTGATCTTCAGGACTCACTTCTAATGACTAGAATAAGGCAGAAGTAACTGTGTGACTCAGAATAGGTCACAAAAGGCAGTGCGGCAGTGCTCTCTTGTGCTCTCAGATCCCTTGCTCTAAGGAAAGCCAACTGCCATGTCATGAGCAGGCTACAGAAAGGCCCACATAACAAGGAACTGAAACCTCCAGGCAACCGCCACATGTATGAGCAAGGAAGAGGATCCTCTAGCCCAGTCGATCCTCAGGTTTGCAGCTCCATTGACATCTTGCTTGCAGCCTTGTGAGAGACCATGAACCAGAACAACCCAGCTAAGCTGCTCCCAGATTCCTGAACCACAAATACTATGAGACAATGTTTATTGTTTTAAGCCGCTAAGTTTTGGAATTTGCTGTTCAGCACTAGATAACTAATATATATCTATATAGTTATAGATACAGATAGATATAAATATAGAATCATGTGGTCCGGAACCAGAACAGATATTCTGTGTATATCTATATCTATATCAAAATACATATTTTGGCCTAGAAGTGAGGTTCCATTGTAACAAAAACCAAAAATATGGGAGTGGCTTTGGAACCAGGCAGTGGACAGAAGCTACAAAGCTGTAGGACTTGAAGGAGAATGTTACCAAAAGCTTAAAGTGCCTTGAACAGGCTATTTGAAGAATTTTGGACTCTGGGAAGGTTACTAGTAAAGAAAGTGAGAGAACTCTTTTAGGAATGGGCAAAAAACATCATCCTTATGTAGTGGCGTAGTTTAGCAACACTGTCACCTGTAGTAATGTGCAAGGTAGAACATGTAACTAATGAAGTGGCTAGCTAAGGCAATTTTTAGCCAGAGTGCTGAAGGTACTACGTGGTTCCTTTTTACTACTTACAGTAAAATGCAAGAGGAAATGATGGCCTCAAAGAAGAACAATTAAAACAAATGGTACCAAGACTTGCCGGTTTTGAATATTCCCAGCCTCTTCAGATGGCAAATCATGTTAAAATTAAGAAATGGCTTCTGAGTAAAGATTGAATCAGAGTCCCCAGGAAAGCGTGGTCCAAAGATGAAGCCAAGGGTGTCACTGTAAATTCTTTTGTTAAGACCTCAGATCCTAAATGTGGAATCCTATGTTAAAACCTGAGAACCTAAAAAATGAAGTTGGTTCGTTTGGCCCAGGGTATAGATGGGAGAATCTTACACTGCCCTTTTTCAGTAACATTAACACTCTAGTTCACTTTTATAAAGCACCATACTTTAAAAACATTTTTGCCTGCATTTCCCAAAATTGCTTGTCACAACCCTGAGAATTAGACAGGCCAGGTATTAATAAAACAACCAACCCAGAGCAATGGATGATTTGACCAATAGCTCATGACTGAGTCATGAAAGAATCTAACTTTTAATCAAGTGCACTGTCCACATCATCGAACCACTTCATTTAGTAACTAGACATTTGAAGGTATATCTAAAATTGTGGATAGTAGAAAAATTCCAAAGGCACTTGTCTACAGATGTTTTAACATTTTGTTTTTAAGTCATATTTTTCTCCTTTGCTGAAATCTGTAATATTTATAGAATTTCCATCTGTCAGCTGATTCCTCATCACCCAGGTCCTGGATCCACATTTGCTGTTAACTGTTTTCAACTTGCTTAAACCATGATGCAGAAGAGCATGTTCTTAACACCCTCAAAGACCCATCTATCCAGATAGTAAGAGAGTAAGTAAAACTATCTCTGTTTGCATATGACATGATTCTATATCTAGAAAACCTCAGAGTTTCAGCACAAAAGCTCCTTCAGCTGATAAAACTTCAGCAAAATTTCAGGATACAAAATCCATATACAAAAATAACTGGCATTCCTATACATCAATAGCAGCCAAGCTGAGAGCCAAATCAGAAAGGCAATCCCATTCACAATTGCCAGGAAAAGAATAAAATGCCTAGGAATACAGCTAACCAGGGAGGTGAAATATCTCTAAAATGAGAATTACAAAACACTGCTCAAAGAAATAAGAGAAGACACAAACAAATGGAAAAACACTCCATGCTCATGGATAGGAAGAATCAATATCATTAAAATGGCCATACTGCCTAAAGCAATTTACAGATTCAATGCTATTCCTATCAAACTACAATGACATTCTTTACAGAACTAGAACAAGCTACTTTAAAATTCATATAAAACCAAAAAAGAGCCCAAATAGCCAAGGCAATTCTAGGCAAAAAGAATAAAGCTGGAGGTATCACATTACCCAACTTCAAAGTATACTACAAGGCTACAGTAACCAAAACAGCATGGTACTTGTACAAAAACAGACACATAAACCAATGGCACAGAATAGAGAGCCCAGAAGAAAGACCACACACGACCATCTGATCTTTGACAAAGCTGACAAAAACAAGCAATGGGTAAAAGACTCCCTATTGAATAAATGGTGCAGGGTTAACTAGCTAGCCATATACAGAAGATTGAGGCTGGATACCTTCCTTACACCACATATAAAAACCAACTTGAGATGGATTAAAGACTTAAATGCAAGTCCCAAAACTATAAAAATCTGGAAGACAACCTAGGCAATACCATCCTGGACATAGGAACAGGCAAAAATTTCATGACAACAACACTAAAAGCAATTGAGACAAAAGCAAAAATTGAGAAATAGGATCTAATTATATTTAAGAGTTTCTGCAAAGGAAAAGAAACTATCAACAGAGTAAACAGACAACCTACAGAATAGAGAAAATATTTGCAAACTATGCATCTGACAGAGGTCTAATATCCAGCATCTGTAAGGAACTTAAACAAATTTACAAAACAAAAGCAAACAACTACATTAAAAAGCGGGCAAAGGAAATGAACAGAAAATTTTCAAAAGAAGACATACATGTGGCCAACAAGCATATGAAACAAAGCTCAATATCACTGATCATTAGAGAAATGCAAATTAAAACTACAATGAGATACCATCTCATACCAGTCAGAATGGCTATTATTAAAAAGTCAAAAAATAACAGATGCTGGCAAGGTTGTGGAGAAAAGGAATGCTTATACACTGTTGGTGGGAGTGTAAATTAGTTCAACCATTGTGGAAAGCAGTATGGCAATTCCTCAAAGGGCTCAAAGCAGAATTACCCTTCAACCCAGCAATCCCACTACTGAGAATATACCCAGGGGGATATAAATCATTCTATCATAAAGACACAACCACGTGAATGTTCATTGCAGCACTATTCACAATAGCAAAGACACAGAATCAACCTAAATGCCCATCAATGACAGATTGGATTAAAAAATATGGTAATATACACCATGGAATACTATGCAGCCATAAAAAAAGAATGAGATCATGTGTTTTGCAGGAACATGGGTGGAACTGGAGGCTATTATCCTTAGCAAACTAGTACAGGAACACAGAACCAAATACCACATGTTCTCACTTATAAGTGGGAGCTAAATGATGAGAACTAATGAACACAAAGAAGGAAACAGCAGACACTGGGGTCTACTTGAAGGTGGAGGGTCGGGGGAGGGAAAGGAGCAGAAAAGATAGCTCTTGGGTACTGGGCTTAATACCTGGTGATGAAATAATCTGTACAACAAACCCCTGTGACACGAGTTTGCCTATGTAACACACCTTCACATGTACCCCCGAACCGAAAATAAAAGTTTAAAAAAAAGAGAGGCCAAACTATTCACTTAAGTATAAGTGACCAAGGTACTCTTTACGGAACGCCTTGCACAAGGTATGAAACAGATCACAGCAAGCAACTTTAAAAATTCCATTGAACATTTCTTTCCTTCTGAGTTCCTCTTGGATTTGCTTCAAAATAAGAGAGAGGAAGAAGCACACTGAACATACAAATGTAATAAGAATTTGGCCAGGAATGTGCATGTGGCAGGGTTCATTATAGTATTCTATTTTTTAATATGTTTCAGATTTTCGTTATAAAAAGTTAAACATAATTCATATACACACCTTAGCTATGAAGACCTTTGGGGTTTCTCTTTTGCTTGTCCTCTCTCCTTTTCCCACATTCTCTCCCCTCAACATCCCCAATATCCTCCTTCAGGCTCCTCCTCCTCCTCCTCCTCTTCCTCTTCCAGACTGCCCTATCACACTAATCACTGAATTCAGCAAAACAAAGGACTCCTCAAGTAATAGGACCTACCCTCCTTCAAAGGCAGTTTAGTGACCATCTTTTGTTACTTTAGTATACTTTGGGGCCTTAATCCCCAGCCAAAGTGGTTTATCAAAGTAATTCTCCCAAAACGCATACAGTGCTTTTCTCAAGAAGAATACCGGTGCATAAAATTTTCTCCATCTTGTTACACTTATTATTCTAAATTCCTTTGCACTTTGTTCAAAAGAAACCAGTCATTGAAACTTGATTTTGAGAACGAAAGCTGGTATTCAACAACCACTGAAAAGAATGGTTAATTCTATTTGAGTTTCTCTCCATAGCCCTATTCAAAACAGGTTGTGTGTATCTAAGAATAAATGGAGTCACCACACAAGAGGTTTATTATCAGAGCTAAGCTTCGGAAGCAACTCCCACTACTTAATGCTGAAAGGAAGGGAGAAAAAGAAGAAGGAATACAGGCTGCAATGAATGGAATGAGAAGGTTAAAGAGGAAGAAGGGAATGGATAAAAAGAAGGAAAAGGAGATGGAGTGGGAAACATTTCAAAAGCCACTGTTATCGTTCACATCATGCAAGCCTCCTTGCTGTGCCAGTTCAAAAGAAGAAGAAACTACCCAGACAAATCAAAGAGTCAGCTTTGATTTTTTGCCCCTCCCTTCCCAAAGTCTTAGCCCATCTCTTAGTATCTTCATTTAGCCTCTGTTTTGGTTTCTATGAGTTTTGTGGAGGGTTGTTATATTTTCACTGCCTCTTTTGGGTAAAAAAGATGAACTTAGTTCAAAAGACTCCAAAGACCTGGATCATGACCTATATCCCTTATTTTCTTGTACAGGGTAAGCATTTGATGTTTAAATCAGCCAGAGCTTTTTTTTTTTTTTTTTTTTTTTTTGGCGCGGTGGGGGGTGGCGGTTAGCTGTGGTTCTGTGAAACTCCCTGATTTTTTTTTTTTTTTTTTTTTTTTTGCTGCTGCACCTGCTGAGCAAAAAAGCACAAGAAATGGAAAGACTGGTCCCTCTGAAGGGGACCAGGGGCCAGATTATGTCAACAATTCCTCTGTCCTGAAAGGAGCTGGCCTTACGGTCCCATGTTGTCAAATGACAATTGTGACTCCTTGCATTTCAAGAGTCATGCACAAATGATTCCATATGAAGCCCTCTGGGTAATAGTAGCCTTTTGAGGTTATGATCTCTCTAGATGGAATTCAATAAGAGAAATTCACTTTCAATTGAGTCCCTGGAACAGAGCCAGGCAAGCCTAACAATACAATACACTTCCAAAGAAAATTGGACTTAACTTTTTTCTCCTTCCTTTTTCTTTCTGCTTCTAACCTTGTTCACACGTTACCTCTTCCCACTTCCACTCCCTCCTTCTATCAGGGGACAGCAGAGCTTTTAAAAATAAAACTCAGTACTTAAATAGGAACAGTCTGTATAGAATGACACAAGCTCCCACATGCACAGTCTTGAGAATTCACCCTTTCCTCAGCTGACCTCTGTTACTTCTACCAGGAAAATGGCACAGAACCACTGTGAAGGGGAGACCAAGGATTATCACAACCACCAGTTTTCCATTACCTGTTAAAATGAAAACTTTGACTTTTTTCTTTCTATTTTTGTTTCCTTTCAAACTAAGAGGAGGCAAAATGTACAAAACCTGCCCAAACACTGTGGTCTAACTTGGCTTTTTTTGTTGTTCTGTGTGTGTGTGTGTGTGTGTGTGTGTCTTTCTCTCTCCCTTTTTCTCTCTCCCCCTCTCTCTTGCACTTTTTGCTTGGTTTCTTCCTCATTTTGCCAAGCTTTTCCTCTGAATAATTACTATTTCTTGGCCTGGAAAAGGTTGTAATTCTCTTTGTCTTTTGCATTTGATCATCCAAGTGAATTAATGTGGCTGTTAAATGGGTGGAAGAAGTCGTTTTCTTTGTCAAATTCTCTTAATCATCCTTTTGATTTCACACTCTCATTCTCCTCACCCACACACATCCCTCCGCCCCTACAGAAATTGGGGTGGGGGATGGGTGTGTGCATGTATGTTTCTTCTCACGCATTATTTCCTTCTTGCAAGACATTCCATTTGAAAGCTTAGAAGACGTAGATGCGTAAAAGAAAACCAAGCAAATGTACAGCCCTGAATCAATCAGCCATGAGTCTGTGTATTAGACAGGGAGGGGTGTCTGTGTGTGCTTTCCTTTCCATCTATCCACAAGTGCAGCTTAAAATTTGTTTCCCTGAGAAATCTCTCTGGTTCTAAATGTCACCAGCTCAAGGAGCTGGCTTTGGGTTTTGTTTAGTTCTCAGACAAAGCATAAAGGAGGCAGCAATTAAATAATAATTTTAAACCAACACCGGTGAAGGCCAACTGCCCTGAGCCCAAAGTTTGCAATCTCCTGGTGGAGGAGAAAACAACGTGTTCTTCTAAACTCAGGTGTAGCCTGTTTGGCTCAAAACATTTCAGGAGTTTCCATCCAATCTATATGTGGACTCTCCCTCCGCCAACCCCATCTGCCCTGCATGGATTCTTAGGAAACCATACTATAGTAGAGTCAGCATTAAGATTTAGAGACTTAAAAGCTGTCATGGGTGGGTGAATGGGAAAGTGTCTGCAGACTTAAGGAAAAAACCCTTTGAAGGGCTTTTCAGTAGGAAGTTTCCTGGGGAGAAGGGTGCCTGGGAGGCAAGCAGCCTAGCAAAGACATTCAAGGACATTTGGCCACCTAGTATTAGAATAGTTAACAGAACTAAGGATTTGATTGGCGTCTGGAAGTTGCAGTCCTTGAAATCAAGTGCATTTGAGGCCCCATTTACCATTTATTCCCTTATACCCCAAACAGTTCCTTGATGTTTCTAGAGTCCCTAAGTCTTTATCCTCGTTCTCCAAAGGTTCCTAACCTACTAACAATGACAAACTCCTAGGGAGGGAAACTAGCTGGCATAGAGTTAGTAAAAGCCTTCCTACAACAATGTTGTCCATGAAGTTCCAAAAACTCTGACATTTCAAGCACCAATGGGGGAGTCACTGTGCATCAATATAGAACACATTGTTACCTGCATATGACTGTATGGTCACCCAGCCACTGGAAAAACGGATCATCATGATGGATCTCTTATATGTCTAGTCAAAGATGAAAAACGGTTACTACCTTAGGTACCAGTTCTGATTGATTGGCAATGGCTATCTCAAAAACCATACTAAAAAGGATCCTGAAGCCACATCCTTCAGGAAAAAATGCTGAGATCGATTATTTTATCTGCCAGGGGTGGGAGTAGTAACAGTTACTGCCTATTATTCCTAGCAAGGTGATTGCAAGGGTTAGGATAAAAAATTTTACATCAGCGCTTCAAATTCTGCCAAGTAGAAAAGCCCTACATATTTTCAGGACAGCAAGTATTTCCACCACCTAAAATTTTGTGTTTCTCCCTAATAGCTACTATATATTGACTATCTAAAGTGAGCCAGGCACTACAGTGTGATCATTACTTACATTATTTCATTCAATCTTTACAATAACACTGCGAGGGAGGTGGTATCCCCATTTTGCAGCTGACAAAATATAGGTTCAGAAAGGTTAAATAACTTGCCCAAGGTCTCCCAGGCATTAAGTGGTGGCGCCAAGACTTGAATGGAGGTCTGCTGTAAAATCCAAAGCCAAGGATCCTGCTATAAATCCTGCTGCCTCCTTTAGATTAGAAGACATGAAGGAGGAGTCAGAGAGCGGGAATCTTTGCCAGTTTGTTGCCAAGCCTTATAGCAAAGTCTTCAAACTGCCCATCATTCTTTTTGGCTCCTGACAGCTCTAGCTAATTGGCTGCCATTAGGCAGTTGAGATTTTTAATTACAGTTGTATTCAGCTGAGCTGAAATTTCAGCTACATATAATTGAAATTGAGGGCTAAAAGCAAGTTTCAAAGGTCATCTAGTAGTTTTCTTTGTGTATATGGCTGTTTTTAAAAAGAGTGTTGTATAGGAAGTATGTACATAGTTGGAATGACAAATACTGCAAGAGACTTATAATGAAAATGTACAACCCCGGCCTCACCCAGTCCTGTTTCCTAGAGGCAAGTACTTTTAATGATTCCTATTTTTATTTCTCCCGGTGATTACTTCCAATCTCTATATAACAAATATATAGCTGCATTTCTTGATTTATTACTTTTCATCATTATCTACTGACTTCCACCATGATAGGTGAAAATTTAATTCACCTATACCACCCCTACCTTTCTTCCCTTCCCCCTTCTCATCCAGTGTAGTTACAGCCCCGTTTTCAGTTCATCCAATTTCTACAACTTCAAGTGGCATGTTGAAGCCTCATGTCTTGTTCCATCAACTATTCACAACTCTTTCCTTCTTCCTTGCTTCTACTCCCCAACCTCTATCAGTTAAACCTGCAATGTTTATATTATCAAAGTGAATAATATTTGTACTCTGTTTATAACCATAGTTTAGTCCTCCATGCTTTGTACATATGGATTCTAAAACCTGAAAACCAGAGAATAATACTTCTGGCATCTAGATCAAATGGATTATCCTTCTTCACATTCCATTAATTGGTCAAAATTATGCCACAGTGAGTTTGCTTTATATTTGGACCAGGCCTTTCTCATACTGTTTTATCATTGTTGTTGTTTTCCCAAAGTTGCTGATATTTTTCCCCTTTTTCTTATTTTCCATAATGTTATAATAATCTCGCAATTTTCAAAGTTCTTTTTTTTCCCTTTTTTTTTTCTTTTTTTTTTTTTTTTGAGACAGGATCTCACTCTGTTGCCCAAGCTGGGGTACAATGTTGCCATCATAGCTCACTGCAGCCTCTATCTCCTGGTTTCAGGCAATCCTCCTTCCTCAGCCTCCTGCATAGCTGAGACCACAGTCACATGCCACCATATCCAGCTAAATGTTTTATTTTTTGTAGAGACGGAGCCTCCCTATGTTGCCCAGGATGGTCTCAAACTCCTGGGCTCAAGTGATAATCCAACCACCTCAGCCTCCCAAAGTCTTGGCATTATAGGCATGGGCCACCATGCCCAGCCCAAAGTTCTTAATATACAATTCAATCTATAAAATCCTCCGTCCCCCACACTGCCAACATCTCTTACACAGCATCCCCTGTCTTTTCTCTCCAATATGTACTAATTTCTCCCTGTGCCCAGGACTGAGCTGTCAGGCTGGAATTTCTCTTTGTTGCTCTTCTGGGTCGGAGGCATTGTCTCCATGACTTCCTCTTTCCTAGTTCACTCCCTTGGTTTTTTCTTCTCAAACATGTTCTCTAACAGCTTCCTAACAAAGAATCTATGGTTATAATCTTTCTGAGTACTTGAAAAAAATGATCCTTTTTCTGACCTAAAACTCATTGATAACTTGTCTAGGTATAGAATTTTAGGACAAAAATCACATTCAGTCAGAGCTCTAGAAAGCATTGCTCCATTTTTCTGGTATCCAGTGTTGCTATTAAGAAGTTTAACGCCAGACTGATTCTTGTTCTAAGTCCCCTGCTTTTCTTGTCTGGAAACTTTCAAGATCACCAATTTATCTCCAATGAAGCCAAACTGCATGAATATTTGTATTGGTGTGGATCTTTTTAAATTTATTTCTTCTAATATTTAGTAGGCCTTTTAATCTGAAGACTCTTATCTCCCTCCAGTACTTAGAAATTTTCTTTTCCTATTTATTTAATAACTTCTTCTCCTCTGGTTTCCTCTGCCAATGTAGCAACTTCTATAAAAGCCAATCTATTATTCAGAGGATGTGATTCCTAAACTGATTCTCCTGTCTTTTCTTTTATTTCTCTTTCCTTCCTTTCTTCTTTCTCTTTCTTTTTATTCTTAGCTATTAGTGATTTGCTTCCCTTTGTCTTCTAGTCCTTATATCAATTTATTTTGTTAGCAATCATCCTTTATACTTCCCAAGATCTTTCTTATTTTATCCCTTTTTCCTTTTTCATAGCATTCTCACCTGTTTTACAGATGCATTATTTTCT
This sequence comes from Theropithecus gelada, assembly GCF_003255815.1. NCBI lineage: Eukaryota > Metazoa > Chordata > Mammalia > Primates > Cercopithecidae > Theropithecus > Theropithecus gelada. Next base: position 88,615,355 of record NC_037681.1, read on the forward strand.
CCAATCCCTCTGAAGAAACTACATTTTTTAAGTGTTTCTCTGTCCTTTGAATTATTTCCATTTCATTCAGGTTCACTTTTGCTTGTTTACCTTGGCCTTTCTCTTTTATGTTATGGGCTTTGCTTAAGTGTTCTGATAACCCTCGGATGTCTTCTCATATTTGAGAAGGTGGCAACAGAACAGCAAATGAGGAGCTCTGTGCACAAGGGTTTGGCTCATAATGACATAATTTGTTTCAAGTGAACAGGTGGGAAACCAGTCATTACACCTGGAACCCTCCATTCCAGAATGAAAAGAGCTTTACTCTGGGACGGTAATCCCCACACTACCTCTCCCCCAGTGATTATTTTCCATTTATTGAGAGAAGATTCAGCTAAAGGACAAGGGCTGTCCTGGGTTGCACAGAAAACATGGAGGAAGTAGAGTCAACAGCTCCATGGATCTTCAGTTAGTCTTCTGTTTTCAGCCCCACTTTCTACTCTCACTCTGATGCCCATTGTCTCATAGGGTGGAGCCTCTCTATCATCATTATGTTGAACAATAGGTGTTCTCCTTTTGCTAACACCCAAGTGCATAATCCTACCCTGAAGCTTTCTTCACTCAGTTCTATTAGACAATTATTTCTTCATAGGTTTTCTACTTTCCAAAGATGTTTTGAAAGATATCAACCATTAGAGCATTGCCACCGCCATGTCTTTATTTCTTCCGGTTGTTATAAACTTATAACAACCGGTTTTTAAAAAGTATTACTATAATTTTAATGCCCTCTGAGTGTGTGTGAGAGAGAGAGAGAGAAAGCTTCTGCCATCTTGAATCTGAAATCCATACAATGGTTTCTAAGCGGTGCTCAACAAAGTCTCACGGCTACCAAGTACATGATGAGAAAGTCAGTGAAAAGAGCAAAGAGGGGACATTAAAATGAGAGAGATAGGCAGGTGAAACATCCTTACTTCAACTAGAGTTCTCTTCTTTTATTTGCTGTGCTTCTACAGATTTCACTAGATTAGACCTTCCTACAAGAAACCATCAAAGAATAATTTCAGACAAAATATAATCAAGTGCTAACCTAGTGGTCCAGAAAATAAGCTTGCAGTTATGAGCCGGAAGAGTTAGTGAAGGGTACATAGGAGAGATGAGACTTGTAGTGAGCTCTGAGACTGGAAAGGTATGTTGGGGCCAGATCCTACAGAGTCTTTTAAGCTGTACAAACAAGTCTGGGCTTTATTCTAAACATGAAGGAGCAGTTATATTATTTAAACAAGGAAGTGAAAGGATTCGATGAGTGTTTTGTTTTCGTTTTTGTTTTTTTGAGACAGGGTCTTGCTTTGTCAGCCAGGCTGGAGTGCAGTGGCATGAATACAGCTTACTGCAGCCTCAACTTCCCAGACTCAAGCCATCCTCCCACCTTAGCCTCCTGATTAGCTGGGACTGTAGACGCATGCCACCATGCCTGGCTAATTTTTGCCCAGGCTGGTCTTGAATTCCTGAGTTCAAGCAATCTGCCTGCCTCAGCCTCCCAAAATACTGAGACTACAGGCGTGAGTCACCACACCCAGCCTAAGTGAGTGTTTTTGAAAGATCACCCTCATTTTAGATGCACGGAGGTGTTAATCAGCAGATAGACAAGGATGGTTCACATGTCCTCTCGCTTGCTCCTCACCAACACCCTGTGGAAGTAGCACACGCAGGCACTATTGCTATTCTTCATTCATAGGGAGGAAACTGAGCTCAAAGTGATTACAAGATTTGTTTGAAGTTACATCAGTGGAAAATGTCAGAGCCAGGCCAGGAATCCACCTTTTTAAAAATAACTTCTTTTGGACAAGTGCAAAGGAACCACAGTGAACCAGAGATGCTTGGTCAAGACTGGTCAGTCCTTTAGTGCTTTGAATCACAGTCACCCCAGGTAATCTAGAATTCAGAGAAACAGGATGCAGAAGAAAGACAATCATGTTTACTCATCATCCAATATGGATCCTTTCTTCTCTTGGAAAATTCCTTTACACATATAAAAGCACCTTGGCTTACACAATAGGGTCACATCCCAATAAGCCCACATAAGTTGAAAATATCGTAAGTCAAAACTGCATTTAATACATCTAGTCGACCAGCCATCATAACTTAGCCGGGCCTTAAATGTGCTCGGAACACTGATATTAGCCTACAATTCAGCACAATTATCTACACAAAGCCTATTTTATTAAAAAGGATTGAATATCCCATGTAATTTATTGAATATTGTACTAGTGAAAAACAGAATGGTTGTACGGGTGCTCAAAATAGAGTTTCTACTAAGTACCTATAGCTCTCACATAATCGTAAAGGCAAAAAATCATGTAAGTCAAACCATCATAAATTGGGGACTGTCTGTACCCTACTGGGCTGAATAGTGTCACCAAAAATGTGTGTCCACTTGAAATCTCAGAAAGTACCTTTATTTGAAAACAAGGTCTTTGCAGGTTAATTAGTTCCGATGGGGCCATAATGGATTAGAGTGGGTCCTAAGTCTAATGACTGGCATTCTTATAAGAAGGCAATGGGAGCACACGGAGGTGCACTGGGGGGAAAGGCATGTGACAATGGAGGCAGAGATTAGAGTGATGCAGCTACACACGGAGGAATGGCAAGGATGGCTGGAAACCACCAGAAGCCAGGAGGAGTGAAGGAAGGACTCCCTGACAGGTTTCGGGGGAGCATGGCCCTGCCCACACCTTGACTTCAGACTTCAAGCCCCAGAACTCTGAGAAGTTGTTTTAAGCCACCCAGTTTGAAAATGTGTTACAGCAGCCCTAGCAAATAATGCAAACACTAAATCAAAAGCAGTCAAAAACAGAAGGAAAATAATTAATTAATCACATTAAAAACAAAGACTAACCCCCCACCCAACACACACACACACACACACACACACACACACACACACACTACAAAACACAGGAAGGATTGAACAGAAAACACTAAAATCGGATCCCTGGTTTTGGTGCACTGGATGCTAAGTTTGTAAAATCAGGGTCGCAGGTGACAACATGAAAGAGAGAGGGCTGCAGAGTTGCAGACCAGGATAACTGCCTGGATATATTTGTATGTCGGGTTCCTAGGCTTCTAGAACCCTGCTCCACATTGGGGAAGCCACCACTTCTTAACTGTGTGGGTGTCCTCACCGTGCTGGGCACTTGACTGGCATTACCTCACTTTATCCTCACAAACATCCCTGGCTGGCAGATACTAAGCTCTTAATTACTATTTGTTGACCAGCAGACTAACCCTGAGAGGCAGGTATTAGCCTGCTTCAGGAAGCCATGTGCTGTCATGGAAAGCTTTTGGCAGATGATTTCTAAGGTCCTTCCAATGCTTGAATTTAACTAATTATTTGCCTCTCTCTCCCAACTAAGCCAGCATGCAGCCCACTTCAAGGAAGGGCTTTCGTAGTCAATGAAGTACTCCCTGTTTCCTGAGCTCTGGATAAGCCCAGAAGTAAACACACTTCAGGGCAAAGTAGAATTCTTCTTTGTGCTGGCTTTTTGCCCACGTCAGGCTGAGTGAACAAAAGCCCCAAGGTAATTCACATTTGGCCTTGGTACAGAGACATCAGGCATATACGCACGTACACATCACACACCCTCCTCTCTCACACACACATACCCTCGGCCACGTGCCTGTTATGGAGTCCTTACTGACTCAGCCCTGGCCCCAGTGGTATCCTAACAGGTGAGAGGAGGGTGGTAGGAAAGTAAGAGCAAACCTATTCATACTGTGCCACAAAATGGGTAGATTTCCTGGGCTAAGCCCTCAGGACCAGACTGCCTTTAACCTCAGGAAATGGGCTCTGCAACATATCTGTCATAGATGACCAAAAATAAAGCAAAGTTAGAAACTCCTTGTAACTAACGTAAAGTGAAGAAGAGAAGCAGAAAATTCACTTGTCTGAGAATCAGGGGACTGCGGCTGTAATCCATCCTACTGTCAACTGCTAGCCATGTGACCTTGGGCAAGTCACAGCCTCATTTGATGAAAGATTAAGTTATCCATGAGGGTCCTTCACAATTCTCCATCCAATGGGCAAATCCCTCCACCATCCTTCCCCAGTTTGCCTGGACTCACCCTGCTCTCAAAATCCTTGTACTGTGGCCCACACACACTGGTGTTGTCACACATCAGCTTTGGCACAGGATATTCCCTCTTTCCAGAATGGCAATCCAACCCTCTCTTCAAGACTAAATTCAGAGGATTCTGCACAGCCTCTCTTGCTCCTTTCAGCTTGGAATAACCTCACTTTTAAACTCCTATAACACTCTACCTAAAGGAAGTTTTCCTTTCTCTATTTCATATTTTAGTTATTTGTGTATATTTACTAACACCTCCTCCACTATTCTGTGAGTTTCTGGAGTTCATGTTCTGCGTCTGGTTCATCTTTGAATCCCCTGTTCACCTTAGCACACGCGCAGAAAGTCTAAGTAAGTTTCTCAAGGACACAGAATTCAGTAGTTACGGTTCTCATCACAGTGGTTCTCATTTCATTTTCATCTGGGGACAGAATCCCTGGAAACTAATAAAATTGGTTCACGTGAATAACTCCATGTCAGGTGACACATAAAATTTTACATGTATACTTTAAAATATACATGTACAGGATGCCCTAATGACTATACCTTTTGAAAGATAATCGAAAGGAAATTCCACCCTTCCCTTGTTTGGTTGAGCCTAGTTCTGGAGAACAGATGTAGCTTGTATGACTGCTATCATCAAAGGCCCTAAAATATTTCAGCCCAAGCAAGTGCACCAGGGCTGGGTCTAGAGTCTGGATTCTGTGTATACTCCTTGGAAAGATATTTGTGGGTCGCTTTGGAAGCTGATGGGGTGGGGAAAAGGAGATGTTTGCCAGCAGCAGTTCAAAACAAAAAAAAGCTTCCCCTCCCAGTGTACCTCGTATCCATACAGCCTGACCTCAGGCTGAAGGATTAGAACATTTCTTGAAGAATAATGGATCTGTTTGCTTTCCGAGTCACCACCCGTTTCTTCTAATTAAGACAAACATTATACTTCAGAATAACATGAAGAAGTGAGGAGAGTGAGGTTTTGAAAAATGAAGCACTTTTGTAAATTACCTAATCCTATTTGTTTTGTTTCCTAGGTGTTACCAGCCGCTCCTACTTGAAGCCTGACACGGCAAACACCATTTATTTGTCCTCCAATGACAGGCTGAAATTATTTTTAAGGCCATCTCTGTGATTAAAAACCCAAGAAACTTCCATAAATTACCAGGGAGAGCCATCTGTTTACAAACATCATAAATAATCATAAAAATTATATATAACCGTAAATAAACATCACAGTACTCTTCCTTTTCCAGCAATCAGACAAAACCAGAAAAGAGCTGACCTTCCCTGTCTGGTGAATGAGACCTTCCACCCCTGCTGGAGGGGACACCTGTTCTCTATAGGCTGCCTCAGAAAAACCGACTCTGTGTGCAATCCCATCCCAATGCTTGCACATTAAATGTTGGTAATCAAACACCATTAATCATTCCCTGGGGCTTAATATTGATTTGCATCTGGGGATTTCTAGTGTTTAAGAACTCTGCTCTGACACCAAACAATGGAATCAGATGGCCTCCTGGCTTCACTATTCACCAGCCAAGCCACATACAGAAAGTTACTAATATTTTCTCAGCCTCCATTTCCTTAAGGGTAAATAGGAACAATAATAGTTCTTCTCCCATAGAATTAAGGTAAGATGTTAGACAATGTATATAAATCACTTAGCACAATGCTTGACAAATAAGGATCAACCAAAAAATGTTCACTACTGTTATTCCTTAATGAATTTATTTCTTGAAATGGAACAGGACTCATTTTGCCTTGTTTTATGTAGATTAGAAATTATGTAGGTTAGAAAATAATAATAGAGAAGGACACACACACACATAGACACACACACACACACACACACACACAGGAAATTGTATCCTGACAACATAGTTCTTGGTAGCATCTGAGTGGAAGCATCTATAAGATAATCATATTTCAGAACATAGCTCATATTCCCCCCAAAAGCAGGATATGAAACGAAGGCTTGAGTGCAATTTGTTTATTTGGGAATGTGATCCCAGAAGGCAGAAGCAGGGAGCAAGAGGAAAGAAATTGGGAGGAGGAAATAGCCAACATAAGGACACCTTATTGAGTTGACTACCATTACACAAGACTGGGTGTTGGATCCTTTGGCACCATATTGAGACACCTGTGTTGTCTACCAGAGAAGAAAAGAGAAAGCATAGCTCCGTCATCTCCTATTTCCCATTGGTTGAGGGTTGTCCCATGGACTGTAACCTCTTGTGCAACTTTGGGTTGCATCTGCCTGAGTGACAAGCGATCCTGAAGGAAACCCAACTTATAATAGAGAAGATGCAGAATGAAGAACCACAGACCTGATAATTGCACCCATGAGGCCGGCTGAAACTTCTGCCAAACTGGTCACCACCACCAGTGAGTGGAATAAGAGATAAAGCCAAAGGATATTAAGTTATGAGCAGCCATAATCAAAGATATCCTGAAGAGACTGAGACATGTTTAAAGTAGACATCCAAGAGATGGACTGTTTTCTGAGACACATGCCATTTAACCTGCTTAATCCCATACCATTAAACAATTGGAATTTGATTACTTCTTGGCTCCTGACTCAAAATATCCACCTGAAAGTGCTCTTCTAAGTCAATAGCCCAGTCTCCTTTTTTTAAATCTCTCATTTTCAAAATCAGAGAATCTCAAGGTTGACAATTTCAAGCACCTCCATCAGAAACATAAGTCATCGCCACAATGGCCATGGCAAGCAAGCACTTAGTTTATGCTAGGGTACTCTCAGTAATGGAAATTGTAGCTCCTCAGAAGGCATCTGCTTCTTCTTCCCATAGCGCTACTAGAAAAATAATCTGATTTTTGGCTAAACAAGGCAGACTGAGCATACATTAATCAATACTCTTTTCATCAAACACTTCTGGTCTCTTCTGACTATAACAGAGTGGGAGAGTTAACATAGTTCTGGGGTCCAATTGTAAAGGTATGCTGTTGTCCATTGCAACCGAATACCAATTGTTTCTGATCATCTTTGAGAAGGATGGAAAAGAATTCACTTGCCAGATGAATGACTTCATATCATATACCCAATATTAGGTTAATCTGCTCCAGTAAAAGTACCACAGTAGCCACTGGGGCTGCTACGTGGTTTAACTTACAATAGTTTACTATCATCCTTTAGGATTCATCTAGTTTTTTGCAGGGGATAGTCTGGTGAGTTAAGTGTGAATATGACAGGGCTCATCCTGCATCTTAAGGTCTTGAAGAGTGGCACTAATTTCTCTCATTCTCCCCCTCCCCCGAGATATCTTGGCCAAGGGTGGGACAGTTTCAGAGGTTTCCATTTGGCTTTCTCCATTTGTAAAGCAGGTTCACTGTGCACTGGTTACCACTTCAAACCATTGCTTTTGCGGCCACACTTTCACTACTTGCTTAAGTCCAGTGAGACATAGCACTCTCACACAGAGCAAATTACATGAAGTCGGTTTACTACAGACAGGCAGTAAGGAATAACGGAAGCCTAGTATTCACTGTGAGCTCATTGTCTGAAGCTTAGAAAAACTGTCTGGGGTGGATACAGTCTGGTCTTTACTTTCCCCAGTTGCACCGCAGCTAAGACACCTTGTAAAGCAGCCTACCCTGGGTTTTACACCCCAGGGCACAGGAATTGCTGGGCTAAAATGTTGAACGACATCCTATTTCTAGGAAGGGCTGGAACATACCCAGGCTGTTGTAGTCAGTTTCTCCTTATCTCAGGATGTTGCCTTTCTATACATTCCACTGTTGTTCCTGGGAACTACAAGCTAGAAAAGGGGAAAACCTGTGTTGGTCCAAGGCCACCCAGAGAGCTGTCCTTCACCATTATGATAGCTCTTACCCCATAGATCAAGGATCTATGCAGATGTTGTGACAACTACCAAGTAAGCATGTCTTTTCCAATTATACATTCAGGGAGTGGGGAAGTAACTATCAGTTGCATCTCAATGGACACACTGTGAGATGAATTTGGACCAGAACCATATTTATGACTTGCCATGTATATGCTCTCACTATAACAAGGAGGTGAAAGGGAAGAGACAGAGATGTTGACACTTGGAGTCTCTAGGTATCAATGTCAACTTGGAACAAACATCTGACAGCCCTAGGCATTCTCTTTTCCCCAGTGCATAACCACTTGATTAAATGAATAGAGGCCACTTTGAAGAAGGACTGAGGGAATTATCTCTCATTTGGTATTTGCAGTATCTATCTGCAGTGGTTTTGCTGGGTCCATCCTCCTGAGGACTTGATCCCTCCTTCAAGCAATGGACCCTCATGTTAGGAAACTGGGAAAAAATGGTCACTTGTAATTCATGATTGTCCTCACCACCCTCATCATTCATCCTTGATTTATTTAATTTGTACAATGTGAGTAGTACCATTGTTGACTACCTGTTTTTCCCTGAAGGATGCTAGTTCTATTAAATATCTCCATCATTCTCTTCAGGTCAGGCCTTCCAGTCATTAACATAATTGTATCTACCTGTCTCTGATCATTAAACTCTGCCACTTGGCCTCTATTGTTTCAGAGTCTTATCATCCTTCTTGCTATTAGGTTAGTGCAAAAGTAATTGTGGTTTTTATCACTGAAAAATGTGGTTTTTCAACAGGTGCTGGAGAGGATGTAGAGAAATAGGAACACTTTTACACTGTTGGTGAGACTGTAAACTAGTTCAACCATTGTGGAAAACAGTGTGGTGATTCCTCAAGGATCTAGAACTAGAAATACCATTTGACCCAGCCATCCCATTACTGGGTATATACCCAAAGGATTATAAATCATGGTGCTATAAAGACACATGCACACGTATGTTTATTGCAGCACTATTCACAATAGCAAAGACTTGGAACCAACCCAAATGTCCATCAGTGACAGACTGGATTAAGAAAATGTGGCACATATACACCATGGAATACTATGCAGCCATAAAAAAGGATCAGTTCATGTCCTTTGCAGGGACATGGATGAAGCTGGAAACCATCATTCTCAGCAAACTATTACAAGAACAGAAAACCAAACACCACATGTTCTCACTCACAGGTGGGAATTGAACAGTGAGAACACTTGGACACAGGGAGGGAAACATCACACACCGGGGCCTGTTGTGGGGTGGGGGGAGCGAAGAGGGATAGCATTAGGAGATATACCTAATGTAAATGATGAGTTAATGGGTGCAGCACACCAACATGGCACATGTATACATATGTAACAAACCTGCACGTTGTGCACGTGTACCCTAGAACATAAAATATGATTTTTTTTAATTTTTTTTTTTAAAAAAAGAAAAATGTGGTTTTTGCCACTGAAAAATGTGGTTTTTATCAATGAGTCCAGTTCTATAATATCATTTCCTACCTTCAGCTCTGGCCTAACATTGAATTTTTTTTTTCTTTAGAGATGATGTCTTGCAATGTTACCCAGGCTGGACGCAAACTCCTGGGCTCAAGCAATCCTCCTGCCTCAGCCTCAGAAGTAGCTGGGACTACAGCATGTACCGCTGCACCTGGCCACTGAATTTCTTAGTAATGCTGGTGCCTCTGTCTCAAATGCTTCTCTTATTGCTTTGGAAAATGCTGCATTCTATGGGCCCTGCCATACAACATAGTCCTCTGGTTGGTTTTCTGGTATTTTATGGTACATCCTCTCTAACATATGCACTTCTTCTAGCCTTTTAATCCCTTCCTCCAAACTCATCTGCCATGACAATCTTGCATTTCTACCTCACCTAATGTAGTCCCAGGAGCCATCCTTATTATTATGCTCAAACCATCTCTCAGAGTCCCTGCCAGGAAACAAAAGTCCCTATCTCAGGAGAGCGTTCCAAAATCAACAAACTCTCCCTTATCCAGCCCTGTTGTCCATGTTCTCCTTGATCAAGCACCCTCATAATTCAGTCCTGTGAGTACTGTCTCAGCTGTTGGTACATCCCGGCTAGATCCTGCAGCTCCTCTAGGACTTAATCCCTTTACTTTCTTCTCAGGCCCAGCATGTCTTTAGCTTGATTACACTGTGACGAATTCAGGAGATGGTGTAGGGAATGTCCTGGAGAAGGATATTGTTTTGGGTAGGAGGACCCTGTGCACTATCTTCAAACCAGAGGGAAATATTGGACCTTAAGAAGATAAAGTGGGCCACTCCTCTGGTCTCAGAAGTTTTAGAGGAAACTGGGGATTCAAGATTTTGGGGTACATCAACCTAGATGTCTCCATCCTACGTGGCAAGATTCTTTCCCAACTTTGGCCTAGCCAACCTACCTTGGTTGAGAGTTAAACGTTCTTTGGAATGCAGTCATTTTTACAGTGAAGTCCTGGGCTTCATCCTCAGTTTTCCATATCACCTAGGGTAAACAATTTATCTCAATTTGCCTGGGGCTTTCCTGGTTTTGAAACAGAAAGTCTCACATCTTGGGAACCCCTCAGTCCCTGAGAAAACTAGGATAATTGGTCACCCTAGTGCTGCTTCCCTTTACTGCCAACCCCACAAGATGAGACCCTCTTTATAAGCTACAGAGAATATCTTCTAGATTTTACACTTAAGTTTTAGTTGATAATTAAACACTCACTTCTTGCCATCTTTTTCTAGAACATCAAGTTTAGCAGCAGCCACCCAGTTCCACCTCTTTGGAGTTAATGTTTTCCTGGAATTTCTCTGTGCCTGATTGATCACCGAGATGCAATTCTAATTCACTGTCAGTGAACATTTTAACTATAGCACTTCTATGTTGTGATTTGTGTCAGGAGTTATCTGTGCTCCCCCTTCTATCAGTGATAGGCTCTTTGCTGGCAACTGGGCAGCAAGTGATCCAGCTGTAAAATCCCATCCCAGCCTCTGCTTTCTTGACCACTTGTGGCACTAACTGCTGTAAGTTGAGTTCCCTTGGAAGTGGATCCTAAGATAGAGAATAGCATGAAGGTGAATTGTTAAGACATAATTGTCAATCAACCTTTGGAAAGGAAGGGAGGAAAACAGGATTTGGCAGGTGCTGCACCATAGTCTCAAAGGAGGCCTCAGCTGACTCCAGAGTGAGCGCTGCAACTAGGATGTCCCTTAAGAGTTGTCCCGAGCTGGAGGAGAGTGCTATTTCTATTTTGTAGAGTGAACAATTTAACCTTGCCCAAAGAGAAGTTTGGCTTTAGACCACAGCTCCTGGGAAGTCATTCCTAAGCCCTTGGAGTGTCCTGCCTGATAAAAGTGTCCTTGTTCATCTAAGGGCCTTGAGCCACAGAAGAGGGTCTAACGATGAAGATTCAGGGTGCTCTGAATCATGCGGTACCAGCTCAACCTCCAGACAGACTGGAAACTAAGGTCAGCCATATGGGCAGTCAATCATGTCTATGCGATGGAACCCCACATAAAGACTCTGGACATCAAAACACAGGTGAGCTTACCTTCATGTGTTTTCTCACACATTGTTTCTAGGAAAATTTGTCCACTATTTCACTGGAAAAGGATAACTGTAAGTTCTATACATGGAACTTTCCTCTCTCCTATTAGAGTCTGTCCTTAGATTATTGTCATCTGTATATTTTTGCTATAATAAACTGAATCAGCAGCATAACAGCTTTCAGTGACTCCTTCTAGTGAATTATTAAACCTGAAGGTGGTCTTGAGGACCCCACAACCCCAAAATTCGTGTCAGAAGTGAGAACACTCTTCTGGAATTTTGCATATTCCTACCCTGATCAGTTATTGAATGTCATGCGTGTCACTCCTGGAAGGACAGTAACTTTGTGTGGGATTTTCTTCTGACAAGGGGACAGGAAGCTAGTTTTCAGCTAGTAACACTGCCACAATTGGGGAATGAAGGAGTTTATTTCTGGAACAAAAGCCTACAGGAAGTCTATCACAGACTATACCACAGTGGGACTGGATTTAATCAATTGAAGTCAAGGACTAGATTAATATTTCTGTGAAAAAAAGAAAGAAAATTCACATGGCTACTAAAGGGGGAGGGTATCTCATGGAATGTGGAGAAAGTTGTATTAGTCTTTCATTTTTTGATAATAGAAAACTGCATGATTGTTTCATGGAAAGAAATCTCTGTCATTTGTGCCCACCTGTGATTTTCTATGACTATTCTCAGTAGCTTACTGTGTTAGTCCATTTTATGTTGCCATAAAGGAATACCAGAGACTGCCCAATTTTTAAAGAAAAAATATTTATTTGTCTCACAATTCTACAGACTGTGCAGGAAACATAGTGCCAGCATCTGCATCTGGTGAAGCCTCAGGAAGCTTCTGATCATTGTAGAAAGCAAAGGAGTAGCAAGTGCATCACGTGGTGAGAAAGCATGAAAGAGAGGAAGTAGGCCCCAGACTCTTTTTAACAATCAGATCTCACGGTAGCTCATTACTATGGGAGGACATCAAGCCATTCATGAGATATCCATCCCCATGACCCAGACACCTTCCACCAGACCCTGCCTCCAACACTGGGGATCACATTTCAGCATGAGATTTAGAGGGAACAAACATCCAAAACACATCACTTATCCAGTAGTAATTAGTCATTCAAGACTAATTTCTAATATTTATGGCCAAAAGCATTATTATAATCAGCATCCATTACTCCTTGCTGGAACTCCTCTCAGTAAGTATCCACATACTGACTTTAGTAATTTTCCTAAAATTGGAGACCTATACATAAAAGTCATAAGCTAAAACCACAGCATTGCTATGTAGCACTTGGCCTATGAGGATGACAGTCCCCGTTGTGATTTACATCATGCTGGACAGGACCAAAGGAATAATCTGCCGGGAGTGGAAGCCGCCGAAGGCCCTCACCAGATGCCCAATCTTCATCATTCCAGCCAGCAGAATTGTGAGCCAAATAAACCTTTTTTTCTGTATAAATTCCCCAACCTATATGTATTCTCATACAGCAATACAAAATGTACTAAGACAGAAAGTAACCTGCAAACAAATCATGGCCCAACCAGAGTATAGTAAGGAATTTTCATACCAATCTTGTGATGGTACTGGCTTCAACTTGCTCAAAATACACTAGCCTCATGACCATGCTAGCTTTGACTTGCTCAAGATATTGAGCAAAGAAACTCCCACTGAAAATGGCTGCTTGCTCTGGAGTCTGTAAAAAATAAAAATGGAATAAAATAAATAGTCTGTAGATTTTAGAAGGAAAGGGAGAGAGGCAGCAAGAAATCCTGGGTTGGGGAGTAAGGAGGAAAAATGTTACAGTACTTGTCTGCCTGAAGTGGAAGGAGCCTCTTAGTATTTGCACGTGTTATAAATAATATAATCGCCTCTGTGCAATCGGACAGTACTAATGGAGCCAGTGAAGTCTGCTGTATATAATATTTATTTGAAAGAGAAAATGATTTCATTTTCATTTTATTTCTGGTACAGCAAAGCATTCGAGTAGCACACAATGAGCCTTTCAATTACATGTTTAATTCATTCTGATGATTTGTGAACAGCAAGGAGATCTTAATCCTGGAGATTCTTAGTGAGAGTGCTCTTAGGTTAATATAGTTCTCAAAGGATTGGATTCTACTTAACAACACAGAGGGAGCCATGGAGGAATAAAGCCCACCAAATGTCCAGCAGGCGATAGTAAAACTTTCCTCTGCCACGTGAGTTCCTCAGAAATGGCTCCACGCACTCCCCAAGCCAGGCAGCTCCCATGCTGAACATATACTCAGGACACTGCATCTCTCACATTTGTAATTAAATAATCATTTATGTAATTATTTTTAAATGTCTAGGTCCCACCACTAGAATGTAAACTCTACATGGTCAGAGAGCATGTTTTATTCCTCTCCAGAGCCCAAATAATGCCTAACTCATGGTAAGTGTTCAACACAATTTGGTGAATAGTCCTTTAAAACACTGCTTATTCTGGCAAAGTAAAAGTATATACGTATACACTTAACATGTATATGAAATAATATATATACACTTACTTTTTTATGTATGATGTAGAGTACATATATATTCACATATGTATACTTAATATAGATATGATATAATATTATAGAGCAATTACTATTTGTGATAGAAATGCAGAGTTATTGACATGAAAAGAAATCCATGGATTTGTTTTCCACATCGGGTTATAAAACCATATGAATGGCAGCGTATAACATGTCATATATAAAAGTATCAGGTGAATGTGAGCGAGTTAGTTAACCTCCATAAGCATCATTTCTCATCTGTAAAAAAGGGACTAATAGCAATTCCAGGTATAAAGTACTGTTGAAATGATTGAATTAAAAAGTGAATATATAAACTAATGTATAAATAAATAAAATCTCAACACTGTGCCTGAGCTATACTAAGTGCATAATAAATATTAGCTTTTTGACAATTATCATTCCATTTTACAGGGAAGATAACATTTCTGTGTGTATATAAAAAATTCAAACTATTAATATCAAATTGTTATCATGAATATGATGGTGAGACTTTTAGATTTTTTTAAATTTTCTTTTTATCCATTTCTGTATTTTCTGGATAATAATTTTAATTTGAGGGAAAATAATAACTTGTTTTTCTTCTGTAGCTCTAGCTAACTGACTCCCTAGTAAAAAGCAGAATATTTTAAAGATGGCTTTTCTGGAAAATGATCTTGGATTTATTTGAGATAAGAAGGTCAAATGAAGGTTTGAGATAGCTGATTGAAGAAAAGTGTTCACCTGGTCTCATTCCCTGAGATCCATTGAAATGGCAGAGAAAATGCACAAACAAAAACGAATTTTAACAGAAATAAGAAAACCAAGAGAATTACCACTAGGATATCAGAACTTTGAGAATTTTCTAGAAAAAAGCAGGTGGAAACAGACTAAAGATCCACATGGAAATAAGGACAAATGAGAAGCCCTCCAATAAAGGACTCTTAAAAAAAAAAAAAAAGTCCATGATCAGAGGCAGCAGGAATAAAAGAAGAACTAGGAGATGGGCCTAAACACTGATTTTAAAAGAGTAAAATAACTGTGTCCATGTTCTTATAAAGCACCTAATGCTGCCTTTTGACCTCAGCTACTGCTCTGCTGTATGGGAATTTTCACACAGCAGACTCTCAGAGTAGACACTGGGGCTCGAACAAAGTAATTTCCCCAAGAATTTTGGACTGCCTCAAGGAAAGAAACAAAACTTCCACTGAAGACAAACTACTGGTCACCCTAAAGAAAAGCACAGCCAACCAGGGCCCATAACAGTTCTGCACTCCAAAACCACCCCAACACCTCCCATCTGAATTATATTCATTGCCAAGAGAAAAAAAATTTTTTCATGTGCACTAGGAAAACATTTCTGAGCTATTGGTTCTGTTCACTGACAGACATTTATCTGAAAATATGAACTGTCATAATGTATTGTCAAACATTCAACAGAAATCAATCGCCAATAGAATGAAGGGACAGAGAGATAGATGGAGGAATGGAGAGAGAGAAGAGGAAAGAAAGAAAACAATAGTTTCAGCATGTCTGGAAGAATCTCTCAACTCCAAAGATTAAGAGAAAATTCTAAACAATCAATAAGGAGGAAAAAATTAGGCTACATTCATAAGAATAAGGTTTCTCAGGAACTGGGATCTAGAGCGCAATGGAGCAATGTCTTCAACATTCTTGTGAAATATCATGATGAACCAAAAATTCCAGACTCTACTAGCATGTAAGTATCTGGACAAAATAAAGACACTTTCAGATCTCTGCATACTCAGATGTCTAAAACTCAGGCCAGGATTCCCTTCCTTTTACAAGAAAATGGCTCACAATTTATATGAGCATATATTAAAATGGAAATTGAATTTAAGAAAGAGAAGGGAATTTTTTTAATCATGGGTAAAAAAAAATCATTGATGTATAGCAATGCTAAACAAATTTAAATAACCTGACTGTTAACCTTAAACAATTTTTAAGAGAGAAATGGAGAGTCACACACCAGGTCTTAAATGCGTGACTTGGAGGTGGCACACATGAGTTCTGTTTAGATCCCACCATTCAGAACTAGTTCACAGACCCATCTAACTGCAAGAGGCCAGGAAATGTAGGAAAGGACAGGAATACTGTATTAGATGAGTATTAAATGTCCTCACCATAGTTCATAATAATTTTATCTTCTCAATGGAACATACCTTTCAACAGCATGTTATATCCCCCTTTGACCATTTAACGGTTTTTATGTTGGAATCAGTTTTCTTAGAAATTAAGATTGGTCCATCTACCTTTCATGGTTATACATTCCTTTTATTTTCAATCTTTCTATGTTATTTTGTGTGTTCCTTGTAAACATCAAGTAACTGGAACTTGTTATCTAAGTGTCTCTACCTTTTAACAGGTTATTTTAATCTAACCACCTTTATTTTGATAACTCTGTAACCGATACTTTGTAACTGATTATTGTTCTCATTCCTGCTATCTTATTTCATTTTTAATTTTCTTTGTTTAAAATCTTTGCATGTTTCTTTTTTCTTCTTTTTTATTTTTACTGATTAAAGAAATTTTCTGTTTCCTTTTCTGTGCTAGTGGTTTGGAAATCACATGTTCTATTTCCACTTTTCTCAAGATTAAATTTATGCTAAATATACATGCTTAAAATATTTTAATTAAATGTTGAAAAACATTTGTATTAATAAGCTCTTCTTGAAACGAGACAAAATGCTTATCATGCTTCAATTCCAGTTTCCCTTTGCTCCCTTCTGTGTTTATTACCAACATTTGAAATTCTTTTTCTTGCTTTTATTATTATTATTACTTTAGAGTCAGGCCTTTATTTACTAATAAACCATTCTTAAAATTGGCAACTAGGTTTTATTCTAGGAGTACAACAAAGGTTCAAATTTAGACCTTTTGTTACTGCAACTCACTATATTAGTAAAAAAATTTTGTTAACTTGATTAAAAAGAGTTATAGCAAATGTCATACCTGAGGGTGGAACAGTAGAAGCATTTGATTAAAATTCAAACCAGAGAAAGATGATACACAGCATTATTCTAGAGGTTCTAATCAATGCAATTTGATGAGGAAAGTGAATAAATTCATAAGTATTGGAGAAAAAGAGACAAAACTGCCATTACTTTCAAATGATATGCTTATCTATTTTTTTAAACAATCAAAGAAAGTAAGTCAAAAAACACAAAAAACCAATAAAAAGTTTCAGTAAGGTAGCCAATTTCAACAAGATCAACAGATAGAAACTCAATAATTTTCTACATCAGAAAAACAACTTAATAGAAATTGAAATTCAATTTTTAAATCCCCAGAGCAATAAAAGCTATAAAATACTTAGAAATCACCAAATAAAGACATGCATAAACTTTAGGAAGAAAATGATTTTACTGAAAACAAATTTCCAAATGAATGAGAAGACTAAATTTTGTAAAATATTAATTCTCTCATAATTAATTTATAAACACAGCGAAATGCCAGTCAGAATTTCAACAGTCTTTTTTAATGGAACTTGAAAAGCTGAATATAAAATTCAACTAGGAGGGTAAATACATAAAAAATAACCAGTGAAAAATGACAATAATTCTGCAGTGTGATATTGGCTTGAAAGTAAATCATGGAACAGAATAGACAGTTTTGGAAACCAAATATAAATTTAGTACATGATAAAGAAAGAAGGAACTAGACAATACCTAATATTGGGACAAACAGCTATCCATTTGGAGAAAAGATATAAAATTAGAGTCTTATCTTGTACTACAAGTAAGAATGAATCCTGTTTAGATTAAAGACCGATATATTAAAAAGTTATCAAAGAAAATTAACATAGGAATTTTATGATGTTGGAGAATGCTTTCCTCAGCAAAATACAAAAAAAAGTATAAATAATAAAAGGAAAGGCTACTGATTTGATGACTCACAAATTTAAAACATCTCTAAGGCAAACACCATAAACAAACTTGAAAGAAAAGCAACAAACCAAAAAGAAATATTTGCATCATAATAAAGTTACTACCCATTCATAAACACTGCCTAAAAATTGGTAAGAACAATTTCTTTTAAAGGGAAAGGAGGCTGGGCTTCCTTTCGTTTTTAAAGAAAATGGCTCACACCTGTAGTCCCAGCACTTTGGAAGACTGAGGTTGGAGGATTGCTTAAGCCCAAGAGTTTGAGATCACCTTGGGCAACATGGCTAAATCCTGCCTCTACAAAAACACAAAAATCAGCAGGGTGATTTTTACAAAATTACAAAAATTACAAGGTGCATACCTGTAATTCCACTACTTGGGAGGCTGAAGTGGGAGGATCACTCGAACCTGAGACGTCAAGGCTGCAGTGAGCCATGATCAAACCACTGCACTCCAGCCTGGGTGACAGAGTGAGACCCTGTCCCCAAAATAAATAAATAAATAAATAAATAAATAAATAAATAAAGGAAAGGATAAATAATTAGGCAATCAAGAAGAAACAAAAATTGCAAATTAACATGAGAAAGAATATGCAACCTAACTAGGAATCAGAGAAATGAATATTAAAGCAATATAATATCATTCTTTTATCTCTCAGATCAGCAACATCTTAAAAGATTGATAATATTTATTTATGGAAAGAATATGGCAAGATGAATAAACACACGTTCTAGTGGACTTTAACTCAGTACAGGCTTTTTGATGGCCAGCTTGATATTATCTGGTCAAATGTGTAGACATTGGGCTATTATACTTCTGAGAATGGATCCTGTGAAATACACACATGGCCCAAACCAAGCCACATGCACTAGCACATTTATTGATCTTTTTGTATTAGGATGTAGCCTAATGTCCATCAATAGAAAAGTGGTTACAGCAGTTGTCCTGCAATGCAGTCACTAAGACAATTGAGGTAGAGCCATACGTACCCAGATGGAAAGATTTCTAAGACACGTTTTCAGAAAAAAAACAAATCAAGGAATAAATAGCTGGATCTCATTTATCTTCTTAAAGCTACATATATGTATGTTTTATATCTACATATAAATGCACAGAAAAAGGTCTGACTGACACAAATCAAATGGTTAGAAATGGTTACCTATAGGAGGTGCTTTGACTTATTATTGAATAAAGTATATAATTGCACAGTATAAATATTTACAGGAAGCAAGTATTCACATATTACTCCTATAATTTTTTTCTAAGTTAAGATCAAATATCTTCAGACTTCCCTGTTTCAATGCTAGCTTTGAGAAGGAGCTCACATTCACACAGGGAAGGCCGCTAAAGGCACATGGCATTGTGAACAGAGCTGAAAATAGGCTCTGTGAACAAGAACTTTATTCCAAACTTTATCTTGCTTTCCTAGTTTCTTTTCCCATTGATTGTTTCTACCTGACCATTTTGCACATGTCTCCGTAAGTGCCCTTCAATCCTTACGGAGAATATCGGTAACTTCCATGAATCAAGGGTCCCAGCCTGGAGCCCTGGGATCTGGTACACACAGGCGCTCTCAGTAGCTGTGAAAGCTGGAATAAGCGCCGGCTTCTGCATGCCGCGTTTTCTTCATCTGTGAAATGCAGTGGCTGCCCCTGCTCTCAAAGTCCCTTTCCTTTTTTTAGCCTTTAGGTTTTGTGTGCTCTGCTGGGTTACCTTTTCTCTCCACATCCTAAAGGCACTGCAACAGGAAAGTGTGACTGCTCAGCCCCTTCCATTAGCTCAGATCACTGAGATTCGACTATCTGCCCACGTGGACCAGTGGCTGGTGAGGAATTAAGAATTCACACAGAAAATCACTTTCATTTCCCCTGTAGCATTATTCACTGGGGAGACACATCTCCAATAGTTTGTGCCCAAAGCCTCTCTATGAGAGTCTAGGGTGGTTCTGGCGCCAGCAGTCACAGTGACCCACCAACTCAAGCCAGGTGTCCCCTCCTGGGAGCAAACTGTCTCTGGTTGGCTTGCCTTTGTCAATAAAACAACTCCTGTCACACCACCAGCTGCATGTGGTTCCATTTTCCTTTCATAGTTACATATTTTTCCCACAAGATTTACTTTATATAAATGATCTCACACACACACACAAGGATATGTACAACGTTAAAACTAATGGTACAACAAATAGCCATACAGACCCACTCTTGTCCCTCCCTCCTCCTCCACTGCCCTCAACCCTGCAATGTTACTGTTCTTCTTACCCAACTATGTTATCCAAGCTTTTTTGTCATTATTAATTTTCTTGTTTTCCTTTATACTTTTACCAAATATGTAGAATTAATTATCTTTTAAAGGAAGAAAATTTTTAGAAATAAGGTTCTTAAGAGAATTAAATGAGGCAATGCTGAAAGTGCTTAGCACAATGCCTGACATGTTAAGTATTCAAAAATATCATCCATTATCATCGGTCTTTTATTTATTACTATTATTATTGTTAAGAGGGAGTCTCACTCTGTCACCCAGGCTGGAGTGCAGTGGTGTGATCTCGGCTCACTGCAACCTCTGCCTCCTGGGTAGAGGATCCAAGGGATTCTCCTGCCTCAGCCTCCCCGAGTAACTGGGATTACAGGCATGCGCCTTCACACCCGGCTAATTTTGTATTTTGAGTAGAGACTGGGTTTCGCCATGTTGGCCAGGCTGGTCTCGAACTCCTGACCTCAGATGATCCACCCGCCTTGGCCTCCCAAAGTGCTGGGATTACAGGCGTGAGCCACCGCGCCCGGCCTATCATCGCTCTTTTAAACTTCCGTTAATATAATGGAAAAGACCTTTTGTTCATTTAGTAATCCATCTCATTCATTTTTTAATTACCTACTATGAGTCATCTCTGCCATGCTAGATATTATAAAGCTATATGATTTGGATTTTTAAAATATTTTTAATTTTTATTTTTAAATACTTACAGACTCACAAGAAGTAGTAAAAATAGTCCAAAGAGGTTCTGTGTACCTATCACCCATCTTCTCCCAATGGTGCCACTTTGTACGACTGTAGTACATTATCAAAACCAGAAATCAACACTGTCATCATACAATTCACTAGACTATTAGACCTTTCATTTTGCAGGGACTCATTTTTGGGGGGTGAGGGCATGTAATCCTGTGACATTTTAACCCGTGGGTAAACTTGTGTCACCACTACCACAATCAAAATGTAGAACTCTTCTGTCATCACAAAGGAATTCACTTGTGCTACCCTCTATTTTTTGTTTTTTGAAATAGGTCTCTATCACCCAGGCTAATTTCAAACTCCTGGGCTCAAACAATCCTCCTGCCTCAGCCTCTCGAGTAGCTTGAACTACAGGTGCACACCACAGGCTTAACTTGCTACCCTTTTTAGAGTCACATACTGGCCCGCTTACCTAATCCCTGGCAACCACTGATCTGGTCCCCGTTTCTATCTTTTTGTCATTTTGAGATGTTATATACACAGAATCATACAATATATAACTTTTTGAGATAAGCTAAGCAGTTTTTACACTCATGAAAAATAGCCTTACCTACTGAACCAGGATTTCTTGACTGGGAAGAATTTCTTTCTTTTTTTCCCATTAATCTACATGTTTTATTTTTGTGGGTACACAATAGCCTTTAGGTTAATAGGTATATTTATGGAGTACATGAGATATTTTGATACAGGCATGCAATGCATCATAATCATATTATGGAGAATGGGGCATCCATCCCTTCGAGCATTTAACCTGTGTGTTACGAATCATCCAATTATACTCTTTTAGCTAGTTTTACATGTATAATTACATCATTATTGACTATAGTCAGTCACCCTGTTGTGCTATCAAATACTAGGTCCTATTCATTCTTTATATTTTTTATTTCTTTATTTATTTATATAATTTTTTTCCCATTGACCATCTGCCCCAACCCTCCCTCCCCCACAACCCTTCCCAGCCTCTGGCAACCATCCTTGGGAAGAATTTCTTGACTGGATTTATGGATTTATACTGGGGAGAATTAATTTCGTCTTCAGATCATGTAGAGTATTTCATTTCTAAGGAAATCTGAGACTCTTATGATACCCTGAAAATAAAGGATTTAACCACTAAAATTCGCCAGATCATTGGAAGGTGTCCCTGAGGTTCACTGTGTAGATGGAGGGAGGAGGAGCAGGTGATAGCCCTCCTGGCCAGGACTAGACCTTCCTCACGGTCAGGAATAGGCTCAGAGGTAGACTCCAAAATTAATGCAAGAATATGTACTTGCTACCCATGCCGGACATGAATGAGCTTGGAAGAAGTTTGTCTATAAATGTGAGAAATGAGTTTCAAGTACTTTTATCAATTCCTCTCCCCGACTACTGACCAAAAAAGAAATTGTTTGCAAATTGCACAGCAGGCCAGGAAAACAGTCTGAAAACCCTTTCAATCAGATATTTTGGAAGGAGCTTGTCTAAAAACAACCCTTGCCAAGTTTCCAGGCTGCTCCTTTGTAAGCTCATTTTTGAAGATTTGTCACAAAGCAGGAACTGGAAGGAGAAACATGTTTTATTTTGTTATACAATGAAGTTCTTTGTCCAACAAATAGATGTGATAATATCACTGTGTTGGATACATTCTACCATTCTCCAAAGTGGTTGAGGCTGCTTTTTAAATTTTTGCACCTTCAGTCTGGTTGAGAGCACTGAAAGAATGGTGCTAAAAGCCTCTTTTCAGACACTTCAGGGGCATTCTTTTGTTTGAATTTACTTCCCCTTTCCCACCCAGTCCCTGGCACCAAACACAGCCTTGCAAATCAGCTCCGACTGGCAGGAGGAATGAAGTCAGCAGGAGTTGGTGCCAAGTTCCTCTTGGGCTCCATTCACCCAAGCCTCGCTAACCTTTTCTCCACATAGAAGGGGCATCTCCACTGCTCTCAGAAACACAACTTTGTACACACACCAGATTGCTTTTGGGGCAGTTACAGCAGAGATCCGCCCACTTTCATTTTACCTAGACTGTGTCACATGGAGCCAAGCACTTTGCAATTTACCACCTTTTCCCTCAATTTAATATTAGAAGCTCTATCTGATTCTGAGGCTGTTTTCTGGAAGGGCACTCCAAATGAGGAAACATCTCTGTCAACTAATGACAACAAAAAGGGTTTTATCTGACAAACAATTTACTGTCTCCTGCTAGATTAGAGCGCTCACTCACAGGAGCGCTACAGTTTTATAAAACACACAGAAGCATATGACAATGTAAAGACATGATTCCTCATGGTATTTCCCAGCTGTCGGTGCATACGTTTTTAGGCACCACAACTTTGAATTCATTCGGCTGCATGATTTAGAGTCTTCCCAAGTGGGACAATTTTGCTGCCACCCCCCAACCTGCCCCTCAGGGACATTTGGCAATATCTGGAGATGTTTTTGATTGAATCAACCAAATGGGGTTGCTACAGGCATCTAGTGGGTAGACGCCAGGGTTGCTGCTAAACACTCAGCAATGCACAGGACAGCCCCCATAACCAAACAAAGAATTATCTGGCCCCAAATGTCCAAGTGCTGAGGTTGAGAAATCCTGATTAAAGGAAAGCGTAGGGCTTTTGATGTCAGATAATTCAGGATTTGAATCTGATCCTCAGCCTAGACTATCCAAGCTTCAATTCTTCTTCTTTAAACTTAAAATGATCCTATCCTACTTGCCTTACCGAATCACTGGGAGGATCGAATGAGATTAGAACCTGTAAAGAAAGTAGTACTTGGCAAACACTGGGTGATAAAAAAATATTTTAAAAAAAAAATCTTTCTTTCCTTTTCACTCCCTCCCTTATACTGTTAATACCTCCTTTGAGACTACAGAGTCTCAGCAGCTGTTTTTGTCTTCCTTATTGCTGGGAATCAGCATCGTAGCAAATATCTGCTCTGCTTTCTTGCAAACACTGATTCTCTGGTCTAGTGGGACTGGCTACCACACAGCCTTGATTCTCCCATCACAGGCGTGATGACAAGGCCCAGAGTATCCCAAGCCCTAACCACAAAGATGGTTTTCAGAGGAGAGACCACAACCCAAGCCTGACCAATCATGGCCACCCCAAGGACTATAGCTGGAGCCCTCAAGAAATAGACACTCTTTTTTTAAAATCTGGAATTAATCAGAAAACATGAAAACAAAATAAGTTCGTAGCTGCCAGTAGCTATCTTTGCCACTGGAAAGAACTGAATCAAGGCAGACTCGAAGTGCAGACATGAGACACGGTAGAGTCAGAGGTGGGAGGGGAGATGGGGTTCCCATGATAGCTTTCCATGACCTTTTGGCTTACATTAGTTTGAGTTAGGTTTCTGTGACTTGAAACTCAAGGATTTATGACTAATAGAGCTGTGTAGATGGGGTTAGAAAGCATAGGATGTCAGTATACTAACCAGCCTACAGATATCTATTGAGTGCCATGCAAGGTCCTGATAAGGACAAAAGATATTATTCCTGTCCTCAAGACGCTTCTAATCTAGGTGAGTAAACAAATTCCTAGCAAAAGGATACCGTTACAAGGTCGTGGAAATGCCAAGAGAATCACAGGCCATACTGCTGATAAATTGGGTGTGAGGAAGTGAGAGAGACATTTTTCTGTATTGGAAGAAACAGGGGACACTTTGTAGAGGAAGTGATTTCGCTGGCACCTCTCCCTAGCTGCCCAAGCCAAGAAGCTTCCCTTTCACTACCCCAGGCCACATAAGATGAGAACTGAAGAGGACTCTTACTCCTCCAAGGGCCTCTGCTCTTGTTGGGCTGTCACCACGCCAGACCTGGTAAGCCAGGACCTCTGTTCATTGGCCCAGTAACTACTCTCCTCCTGAGCATTGTCCACTACACTCCTATTGATCTACCCCCAAAGGACACAGCCCCTCCACGACCTCTCCTCTGCATTCCTACCATCCACACCATGTGTAGTGTTTCCTTGCCCCAGACCCAAACCCCTACTCCTAACTTCCCTTCCAAATCCTTCCATTGTTCCCTCCAGAGCCCTTACTCCAGTATGAGCAAATACCTACATCTCTCCTATTCTCCAAATGTTCTTTCACTCCTTTGCTATACCGAGAATCAGCTGTCTATTGAACACAACAATTCCTCTGAAACTCTGTTGCATTCTTCTCAAACCTCACAGTCAGGAGGTAATGTTATTCCCAGTGCTGCTTATAGGCAGTTACTGCTCTGCCCTCTGGCCAAGATCCCTGATCCTTTGAGGATCCAGCCTCCTGGTCCTGCCACCTCTTCTCTTCATTGCTGTCACCTACAGATCTCCTGGCTCACAGCATTTTTCTTCACCCAGTTCTTGCTCTCTTTCCCAGTGACTTCAACCCCTGCATGAAATTCTTATCCATCACCCTGTGTGTCCATCCCCTGGCATGGTCACCACACTGCTCAGCTCCGGGAGCATAAAGAACATTGTCATTGATGTGAATGGTGCCCACTGTAGTTTTTCATTGCACACCCCACACACATTTATGCAGTGTCCCAGGGCCTTGATCTCATCTCCAGCTACCTTCTCTTCCCACTAGCTGAGCCACTGCCTCCTTAACCACACCCTTACCTCTGCATCTAACATTATTCATTCAAACATCCCAGTCCCTTCAAGTCACTAGCTCGAGTACCCTCACAAGAAGTCTTTCCCTATGGGAAATTAGGAAATCCATGACCCTTTCACCTTCTATCAGTTCTTCCTGCTTTCACATCTTTATTAACTCATCCTGGAGTTTAGAGTCTATCATTACCAATTATTCCCTGGAAAAGACTCATAGTCTATTGCTGCCTTCATTCTATTCCACTTGGCTGATAAAACTCCAGCCCTGGAAGATCCAAATCACTGCTAACCCCAACTATTTATATCCTGGAAGCAGTATTTCCAGTGAATATCACAAACAGGACATACAGGATTCGCCCAAATCATGACACTTTCCTCTCTATCATCACACATGTCTCCTAAATCTTCCTTCTCAGTGCCTCCTGGGTACAAGCTCTTCTCTCTAACTTAATGTCTCCAATGAGAACTGCACAGTATCATCAGCCACACAGACCACTGAAATAGCACAGAGTAAGTTCTAAAACACTAATATCATGTCACTCCTTTGTCAGTGCTAAACATCTTCAACAATGTACACTTGTTATTAGGATAAAATCAGAAATTCTAATGATGTACACTTGTTACTAGCATAAAATCAGAAATTCTTATCACAGAATTGCATCACCTGCCCTGTTTACATATCTACTCAAATTCCATGTTCCCCTTTCTCTGAATAGCCCTGTACAGTAGCCACTTTGACTTTTCTCAAAGTTGCCTTGCTCCTTTTAACCCCTAGAACCTTCTGACAAGCTGCTTCTTCTGTCTACAAGGACCCCCTCCCCTACCTGGCTTAGCTTATTCCAGCTCATCCTAAGCTCTCAGCATCAACACCTTGAACTCAGAAATACCTTCTCTAACCTTCCTTCCCCTACACAGCATGCAGAAGGTCAAGTTACACTGACCAATGATCTCGTGATATACCATACTTAACCTTTTAAAACACTTATCACGAATTATCGCTTATCTCAACACTTACCACTTGTGTTACTAATTGTTTGAAGTCTGCTTTCCCAACTAGAAAGTAAGCTCCATGAGGGACAGCAACTGAGTATTTTGTTCACTGCTCTATCCCCAATGCCTTGTACAGAGTAGGTGATCCATAAATACTTGATGAAGATGAGTAATTCACTGATTGAATGATAATATGAGCTTGGCCTTGAAAGATAAGCAGGATTCAGATGAACAAAAAGGAAGAGATTTTCATTAGCAATGTGCAGGGTGTGAAAGTGGATAATGAGCCAACCCATTCTTATTGAATGCCATTGAATGTGCAAGCTTCTTGCTAATGACTAGAAATTTCTATGCACATAACAGACAATAATGAGCTTGGAAGAGATATGTTTCAGAAACACCCAACTCCTATTTGTAGATACTTCTACCATTGTTTTGTCCAGAATGGACCTAGGAGTTAGAACTGGGGGTCCAAGGGATATACCATATTGACATACCATATGTCAGTATCATAGGTCATATCATATAACAATAGAGTCAGTGGGAGAGAACCTTTCAGCATTTTTCAGACAGGAATACCTGCAACATCTCTGCTCAATTCCACAGGCAGGTAATCCCCAACAAAGAGATGCTGTAAAGCACTCACTTTAAAGGAGAAAGATATAGCCTCTTAGCTGCCCATACATAAATGTAGAAGATATAAACACATACCACTGTCTTCAACTTGAAGTGACACTAAAGAAAACACACAGTGTATGGCAAAAAATAGAAAACAGAAGGAGCATTAAAAATAGAAACAGAAAAAAAGATAGCCCTAGAATTGAAAATATGTTACAACACATAGTTCCATAAGATTTCTTTTAAAATGGCAGTCACTACCCTCTCATCCCACACTTCCCAGAAGCAAACACTTCCAAATCTTGTAGTGGATTATTTTGCCATTTGTTTCTATATCTCTAAGTAACAAGGTTATACTAGTCTACTACTTCTTGATATTTAAATTCAGAATTCTCTACTGCCTTCCAACTATCTAAATGAGGATTCAGCTCTTTTTCATTGCCATCAGTATCTGGCATTTACCCTAACACCATTTCAACCTAACACATACTTTCATTCTCCTGTCCTCTCAACAAGCTGTTCCATAATTCTGAGTAAATTGACATTAAATGCTAACATTATCATGACTATGTAAATAATATTCACCAATTAGGCTGGGCACAGCGGCTCACGCCTGTAATTCCAGCACTTTGGGGACACCGAGGCAGGCAGATCACGAGGTCAGGAGATTGAGACCATCCTGGCCAACATGGTGTTCTACTAAAAACACAAAAATTAGCTAGGCGTGGCACATGCCTGTAATCCCAGCTACTTGGGAGGCTGAGGCAGGAGAATCACTTGAACCTAGGAGGCAGAGGTTGCAGTGAGCTGAGATCAGGCCACTGCACTCCAGCCTGGTGACAGAGCAAGACACCGTCACCAAAAAAAAAAAAAAAGATTTACAAATTAATTATGTCATATATTGCTATTACTTTTCTTTGCCTGTACTTTTTGTCTTTTCAGGAGTTAATAATAGTCTTGTTTTTTATTTATATGGCTTTCTATGAACGTACCACTAAGTCATTAACTCTTCCCCTCATTGTGTAAATCTTCTCTGAATACATTCAGACATATTAACTCTTCCTTCAGTTTTGTCTTCCTGAAGAAGTATCTTCCTGAACTTTCTGATCTGCTCCGATCTGGGCAGGCTGCTCTCCTGACCTGCTGCCTTGATGCCATCTTGGAATCACCCACTGCCATCATCCTGGGGATTCTCTGGCCTTGCTCCTGTGTTGGATCCCATTTTTAAATTCTCAAGTCTTCCTCTTTCTTAGTTTGCTTCCTCATTTTGCAGAGCATCTGAGAAATGGTACCTGGGAGATCAATTTTTTGAGAAAATGCACATCTGAAAAATGTCTTTTACCTTAACCTTTATTTGACATTTTGGCTACATTTAGAATTTTAGTCTTTATATCACTTTCCAACAGAATGTTTAATGCCAGGCTCCTTTTCATCTGGATTCTGGTATTACTCTTGAAAAGTCTGATACCCTTCTACTCCTAGTCCTTATTTTTCTCTTTTGTATTTCTCTGGGAATTTTCAGGGTCTTTTCCTCATTCCTAGTTCTAAAACTTCACTATGACTTGCCTTGGTGTGACCTTTTCTTCTAGTTATAAGTTACAGTCTTTTTCTGCTTCTCCATATGTCTAGTGATTTTTTAAGCCAGATATTGTTAATTTTATACTGTTAAGTGCTGGGTTTTGTACTATTCCTTTTAAGAGTGTTGGACTTTGCTCTGGAAAGAAGTTAAGTCACTTGCATATTAGTTTTATCTTTAGCAGCTTGTTTTTAAGCCCTTTTAAAGCAGATCTAGAGTAACACATAGCAATTACATAGTAATGCATAGATGTAGTTCTAATACATAGCACTTCTGTTATCACTACTGAATGGTCTGTGTATTCAGCTAGGCCATTTCACTCTGACTGATGTTAATCTGAATGGGTCTCAGCCCCATGTGACCTTTGAGAATATTTTTAGTTGACAGCTTCCCAATAATTGCTTTCCGCAGCAGTTGTTCTTTCCTAGCCTCTCAGAATTCCACTCTATGCGTGTGTCAAAAACTCAAGGAGATCCTTACGAGGATTTCTAGAACCCTTCTCTTTTGCTCCCCTCTCTCAGTTCTTTGCCCCACAAATTCCAGCTACCTTTCCACCCACCTGCTCCTTCCCCTCATTCCACCTCAACAAGGCTGCCAGTCTCTATTTGTTCTTCTCTGTTCTTTAGTCAAGAGGTCATACCCAGGCATAAGCCCGAGCAATCACAGGACTCACTTCATTTGTTTTTCTTCTCTCAGGGATCACAGTCCTATTCTTCCTATTGTCCAATATCTGAAATAGCTATTTCATATAACTTGTTCTATTTTCTTCCTTCCTTCCTTCCTTCCTTCCTTCCTTCCTTCCTTTCTTTCGACAGTCTCACTCTATCACCCAGGCTGGAGTACAGTGGTGCAATCTCAGCTCACTGCAGCCTTCACCTCTTGGGTTCAAGTGATTCTCATCCCTCAGCCCCCCAAATATCTGGGATTACAGGTGCACGCCACCATGCCCGGCTAATTTTTGTATTTTTTGTATCAACAGGGTTTCACCATGTCGGCCAGGCCGCCCTTGAACTCCTGACCTCAGTTGATCCACCTGCCTCACCCTCCCAAAGTGCTGGGATTACAAGCATGAGCCACTGTGCCCGGCAACTTTTTCCATTTTCTAGTTGTTTTTGTCATGAAGACAATTGTGGGCTCTATTAGTCCCTCATGGCCAGGATAAGAAGTCTGGTGTGACCTTTTTAAATTCATTGTTTGGGTACTGGTTTGACACATTTAATTTACAAAAATATCTCTTTCAAATCTGGGAAATTTCTGTACATTTATTTAACAACTTTTCCCTTCTGTTTTCTCTGTTTTCATTTTTCTGACACTTCCAGTAGCTGGATATTAGACATTCTGAGTGCTCTTCTTTCTTGCCTTTGCTCTCCTATTTTCTCTTTCCTTGTCTTTTTATGCTATCTTCTGGATATTTCCTCAACTTTACCTTTCTAGTAAAATTATTATTTCTATCACAGTTTTATTTCTAAAAGCATTTTATTATTTTATGAACGTTCCTTTTTATAGTTCTCTGTTCTTATTTTATGGCTGAGCAAAAGGATGTTGTCACTTTGGGAAGCCGAGGCAAGCAGATCACCTGAGGTCAGGAGTTTGAGGCCAGCCTGGGCAAAATGGTGAAACCCCGTCTCTACTAAAAATACAAAAATTAGCTGGGTGTGGTGGTACGCACCTGTAGTCTCAGCTACCAGGGAGGCTGAGGCAGGAGAATAGCTTGAACCCAGGAGGTGGAGGTTGCAGTGAGCCGCAATTGTACCATTGCACTCCAGCCTAGGTGACAGAGCAACACTCTGTCTCAAAATAAAAAACAAAAAGCAAACAAACAAACAAAAGAATGTTGAATGGTCATTCTGGATTAATCTTTATCACCCTGGTAGGGTCATTATCTTATTAATTTTTTGTGTAGGCAGTGCCTAGCATAGCATCTGAACAAATGTCAGTGAAATTGTTGAATATCTTGTATATGGATAGGCAGAAAGAACAGTGGAATATAAAAAGATCTGGGTTGGAGATCAGGTTTAGCTATTTACTAGCCATAAAGATCTTGATCAAGTGAGATTTTTTTCTCTTCAAGCCCTAGTTGTTTCATCATGGGAGTTGACTCCTTCCATGGCTGCTGTGAACATCAAGTGAAGTTCTAAGATCAACACACAAGTCAAAGTCTCATGGGGAAAATTACACTTGAGAAAATTCTTAAACTATGCATCAAGCACATCACACAAGATTTTATTTATATAGCCTTGGACACTAAAAATTGAAAAACACTCAGCTACATTTAAAGAAACAAGAGTAAAGTCTACATGTGGATGTAGTAAGTTTCATGAGCATCTGTTGTATTCTGCTTTTCCAATACTACCAAATCTCTAGGGCAGGCTTTCTCATTTCTATTGACACGTGGGACCAGATAATTCTTTGTTTTGGGGGACTGTCCTATACACTGTCGAATGTTTAGCAGCATCCATGGCCTCTACCCACTAGATGCCCACAGAAACCTCCCCCCTTATCCCTCCATCCTCACAGTTGTGACAACCAAAAATGGCTTCAGACATTGCCAAATGTCTGAAGTAGGGGAGCAAAATCATCATAATTGTGAACCACAGCCCTAGAATAAGTGAGAATTAGGTTTTCTAAAGCCTTCTTATTTGCCTGTGACATTTATTCCGTTCTTCTTTAATATTAAGTCTCTGAAACCTTATTACATGTCAATATATATGTTTGTTGTTCTGAGGATTAAATGATACAATGTGTGCAAAAACATCTAGCACAGGGCAAAGCACATTGATAAATATTTGCTGTCTTTTGTCAGGCGTGGTGGCTCACGCCTGTAATCTCAGCACTTTGGGAGGCCAAGGTGGGCTGAACACCTGAGGTCAGGAGTTCCAGATCAGCCTGGCTAACATGGAGAAACCCCGTTTCTACTAAAAATACAAAAAATTAGCTGGGTATGGTGGTGCGTGCCTGTAATCCCAGCTACTTGGAGGCTGAGGCAGGAGAATCACTTGAACAGGGGAGGCGGAGGTTGCAGTGAACCAAGGTTGTGCCATTGCACTCCAGCTTGGGCAACAAGAGCAAAACTCAGTCACAGATATATATATTTGCTGTCTTTGAATCTAAACCTGGCTTGGTCAGATTCACGGGCCCATCGCTTTTTAGAAAGCAGTAGAGAAGAACATGTCCACCTACTTCCAGTCTTTCCAACCTGGTATGTCCTAGCAGGGCCTCCATGGTGCAATGGGGCTACCTCTCATGCCCTGGGCCACTGTTCTCATCCTCTGACGGGGTTAGGTTTTAAGCCCACATGTAAATTAAATACACTGATCACGTGACTACAAGCTGTATGAAAGTTTTATAAACTTATTACTATTTGTGGCTTCTAAGCTTTTGCTCACAGCTACCTTCCTGTCTTCCTAGAACTCCTTAGTTTCTTAGTGAAGAGTTGCTTCAAGATCCTCAAATTTCCCAGCTCTACCTTTGCTTTAGTTCTGTAAGTAATCACTTTTGTTGTTATTTCACTCTTCTAATGTCATTTTACTTTTCATGACCTAATATGTGGACTGCAAGCTCCCAAATGAGAGTGGGGAGGGCCATAGCCGATGTGTCTTTGTATTTCTAACAGTGCCTGACATGTGTCTTGCATAGATCCTCAAAAAAACATTTGAGAGATTTGTAGTGCTTTTAAATCATGTCTGCAAAATGTTTGACACCATCAAACGTGATGCTAGCTTAACGACTCGAATTTTACAAACAGAATGCAGGGGAAGTGATGCAATGTGTCTTCCAAGGCTGGGTCATAAAGGTGACAGCTCCTGCCTGACTTTCTCTTGGAACATGCACCTTGGGAGCTCTGAGCTAACATGGAAGAAATCTGGCTACTCTGAAGACAACACAGAGAGAAGTCTTACGTAAACAGAAAGATCTCAACGGAATAGAGAACCCCGAAATAAATCCGTGCATTTATGTTCAACTGATTTTCAACAAAGGTACCAAGAGCACCCAATGGGAAAAGGACAGTCTCTTCAATACATGATTTTGGGGAAAAATTGGGTATCCATATGCAAAGGAATGAAATTAGACCCTTATCTCACACGATATACAAAAATCAACTCAAAATAGATAAACACTAAAACATAAGACCTGAAACTGTGAAACTTCAGGAAGAAAATATAGGGAGAAATCTCCATGACATTGATCGAGGCAATGATTTTTTTATATGACTCCAAAAGCACAGGCAACAAAAGTGAAAATAGACAAATGGGATTAAATCAAACTAAAAAGCTTTTGGCACAGCAAAGAAAACAATTAACAGAATGAAGAGACAACCTACAGAATGGGAGATAATATTTGCAAACCGGACATCTAATAAGAGGTTAATATCCAAAATATATAAGGAATTCAACTCAATAGCAAGAAAACAAGTAAACTAGTTTTAAAATGGGTGAGGGATCTAAACAGATATTTTTCAAAAGATGCACAAATGGTAAAATAGGTATATGAAAAATGGTTAATATCACTAATCATCGGGAAAATGCAAATTAAAACCCACCATATCATCTTACACCTGTTAGAATGGCTATGTATCAAAAAGATGAAAAATAACATATATTGGAGAGGATATGGAGAAAAAGGAACCCTTGCACACTGTTGGTGGGAATGTAAATTAATACAGCCATTATAGAAAACAGCATGGAGGTTACTCAAAAAGTTAAAAATAGAAATGCCACATAATCCAACAATCCCACTACTGGGTATATAGCCAAAGTAAATAGAATTGGTATGTTGAAGAGATATCTGTACTCTTGGAATGCATTGTAGCATTATTCACAATACCCAAGATATGGAATCAACCTAAGTGTCCATCAGTGGGTAAATACATAAAGAAAGCATGGTACATATGTACAGTGGAATACTATTCAGCCTTAAAAAAGAAGGAAATCCTGTCATTCGCAACAATATGGATGAACCTAGAAGGCAATACATTCAGTGAACTAAGACAGGCACAGAAAGACAAATACTAGGTAATCTCACTTGTATGTGGAACCTGAAAACGTTGAACTCATAGGAGCAAAGAGTGGAATAGTGGTTGCCAAGGCCTGGGTGTGGGAAAGGGCATGGAGTGATGTTGGTTAATGGAGATACAGAGTTTCAGGTAGATAAGAGAAATTAGTTCAAGAGGTCTATTGTACGACATGATGACTATAGTTAATAACAATTAATTGTAGTTTTGAAAATCACTAAGAGTAGATTTTAAGTGTTCTCACCACAAAAAAATAATAAGTATATGAGGCAATGCATACATTAATTAGCTCAATTTAGCCATTTCATAATGTATTCATATGTCAAAACATCATGTACACAATAAATATATATAATTTTTATATGTCAATTGAAAGAAAGAAAACAATCAGAAAGATGCCCCAGAAATGCTAGTGTCAGCTGTTTTAGTCTTTTCAGCATTAATCTCAAGAAATGTAAGTGAATAAGCCTTTAGATTATTCTAACACCAGTCTTTAAGCTACCCAACTGACATCCCGCTATCCCCGCTGAGCCCTTTTCAACTTGCACATTCATAAGCAAAATAAATGTTGTTTTAAGCCACTATGGTTTGGGTGGTTTGCTATGCAGCATTTGGTAACTGGAAGACATTGGATCCACCAGCAAGGAGCTATAAAATACCTGACCAAAAAGATGAGCCATTTCAAATACTAGAAGCTGAAAGGTCACTCTAATTGCACCATCTTATTTTGCTGTTTCCCTGAGCTTTAGAAAGAGGCAGTGTTACCTTGACAACAAAGACCATCCAAAAGTCTCTGGGTTGACAAAACATTAACCCTCACATTCCAACTTCCTAGGGATTTATATCACTTTTCCAAGCCATACTTTTTGTGCATGTGCTAGATTTTTCCAGCTAATGGTTTCAATGGCATTAATGATGAAATGTGGCTTTTTGCTAGACAGATGTGGAATATTTGTGCCTTACTCCTTACCAAGTGAACTGCAGAGATGATCTCATTAAAGTCTTCTAAAAAAAATTCTGCACAGCAATCGGACTCATTTTTGCTTAAAATTATGGGGCCCAAATGTAGAAATGGTTGCCAGCTTTCAGTCTTGCTAGGATGGAAATGGCATTGTGTACTGGGGGTGCTGTTGTGTACTCGTGTCTTTGGTCCACACTGATGCCCTAAACAGATCCCTTAGCCCTCTTCTGGCTGCACTTTTTTTTCCTAGTTTCTTGTTTAAAATTCAGACTTGTCTGGCATTCACAAGCAATTTACCAGGAGCTGAACTTAAAAATGTAAACTGATGTCAGATGTTAGATTTATCTAAAATATCCAGGAAAATCAGAACATTGCATTTTAATGACTTGGCAGGTGGTCTATGATCATGATGAATTTCTTACTCTGGTTGACACATTTTCAAATGTTAATGTCCTCTCAAGGAATAAACTGTGTTCTAATGATTGAAATAATGACTTCGAAGGTGAGCATTCAGCTTATTATGGTTTCAAATCTTGGCACTGTGCACAGAGAGGTGTTAGGTTATGAACTCGACAGAGAAATAATTATGACCACGTAATGAAAAGGAAGAGGCTTTCAGAGAAGGGTTATGAAGAGGGCCTAAGTCATGAGGAACAGACTCCTTCTCAGGATGGAACTATCCTGAATCAAGTGCAACACAATGCAGAAGACACTGGATCAAGTTTCCTCAAAATTGCACCATTCACACTCACCAGGGCCTCAGTTCGTGGACACAATTTTTTTCTCTAACCCAAAAGGAGGAATCAGAGATAATTTTTTTCCTGTCAAAACTCAGCTCTCTTTAAGCCTAATGCTGAGTCCAGAAAGGCTGAAACTTGACAGCAACAGGGTGAGTTCTCAGCTTTTTCAACTCTCCAGGAGGAAAGGAGAGCAGACAACCTCCTGGTGACCAAACACACTTCTATCTGCAGGCTGACTGATAGAATTTATTTGAAAACAAATATAGAGTAACTGTCAGCACCAGGAGAAAGGAATTGGAAATATTCTCTGGAAGAGAATTATTGGTCCCCTATGACATTGCTTCTTTACTTTAAGCCGTAGCTGATAAAAGTCTGCCTCTTGGCCTTGAAATTCCTAATTAAGCCCATCCTGTGCTATCTTCTTAGGGAAAACATGTATCTCAGTCCATTTAGGTGCTATAACAAAATATATTAGACTAGGTATCTTATATTAATAGACAAGATAAATTTATTTCTCACAGTTCTGGAGGCTGGGAAGTCCAAGATCAAAGCTCTAGCAGATTTGGTGTCTGGTGAGGACCCACTTCATGGTTCATAGACTGTGCCTTCTCCCTGGGTCCTCACAAGGTAGAAGGGGTGAGGAGTCTCTCTTGGGACTCTTTAATAAGGGCACTAATCCAATTTCTGAGGGCTCCACCCATAACCTAATCACCTCCCAAGGACCCAACCTCCTAATATCATCACCTTGGGGATTAGGATTTCAACATATGAATTTTGGGGAGACACAAACATTTAGACTATAGCAATATGCAAAATGCTTCACCACAGAAATGCCATCAGTATGCTGCTAGCCACACTTATAATGATATGGCCAAGGCAGAGAGTCTCCTTTCTTTTCCTGAGATTAATATAATTTGAATGATATGGATGCAAACATTCAGCTGCATGGCACTAAGAAAAAAAAGTGAGGGAAAACTGATTACCCTACTCCCAAATCTTGTTTTACGCCTGAGCACAGGCAGACCTCCAACAAGTCCTATGTATTAGTTTTCTGTGCTATGCAAAAAATGATCACGAACTTCGTGTCTTAAAACAGCACTCATTTGTTATCTCGCAATTTCCCTGGGTCAGGAATCACTTAGCTGAGTATCACTTAGCTCAGTATCACTCAGTATCACTTGGTATCACTTGGCTCAGTATCACTTAGCTGAGTTCTTTGCCCAGGGTCTCACCAGACCTCATTTCCATCTAGATGTTAGGGTCCTCTTCCAAGCTCACTGGTAGTTGGCAGAATTCAGATCCTCAAACTGAGGATCTGATCTGAGGCCCCATTTCCTAAAGACCACCTGCTATTCCCACCAAATGGTCCTGTGACAACCATGTGCTGCTTCAAGGCTGCACTAGTCAGGTCAGTTTCCCACAACAAAATACCATAGACTCTGTGGCTTAAACAACAGAATTTTTTTTACGTTCCAGAGGCTGGAAGTCCAATATCAGGAGGCCAGCATGGTTGGTTTCTGATGAGGGCTCTCCCCTTGCGTTGTAGGTGGCAGCCATCTTGCTGTGTGTTCACATGACCTCTTCTTTATGCAAACTTGGGAGTGGGTGGGGGGTATAAAGAAAGAAAGCACAAGAGAGCACAAGTGCTAGCTGTCAGGTGTCTCTTCTTATAAGGGCATTAATTTTATCATGAGGGAGAACCTTATCTAACCCTAGTTACTTTCCAAAGGCTCCATCTCCAAGTACCATCACATTTAGAATTGGGGCTTCAACGTATAAATTTTGGAGGGAGTTTTTGGGGACAAACATAGTCAGCCCATAACAAAGCCAAAAGGAAATTTCTCTAATTTCTTTCATTTCTGACCTCTGGATTTCCTTATAAAGGGGTCGCCTGATTACATCAGGCCCTCAGAGGCTCCAGTACAGGGGATTAGACCAGGCACATACATAAGGGGGTGGGTATCTTGGGGGCTTTCTAAGAACTCTGCCTACCATATCCTATCATTGACCCTATGGTGTCCTTTTCTCTCATATCCCTTTACCCCTCAGCACTCTCATCTATCACTCTCACTACCACATAAGCATGCATGTGACATGCACATACACACACTCGCCACTCTTCATGGACATCTACAAATGAGCTGCAGTCATTTGGCCACGTCCCATGGCCTCCCATGTCTTCTTCCTGTCCCCATTTCTATCTTGACCTAAAAGGGCTAGCCTGTTGGAGTACAGAAAGAAGCAATGATAGAAGAGTTTTTTTCTTTCTACCAATTATTAATAAATCTTAGTTTGAACCTGATGTCTTTTTTCTAAATACATTCACCAGTCATTAACAGTTACAGAGAGTAGTATCTATGAGCTTCTAAAGGGTTTACCAAAAATGTATGACATCTAAAAAAGGAAAAAGCTATTGTCTTTAAAATGTAAAATTTGCTATTATTAAATATTTAATTATATGCTTATAAAATAGATTATCAGGATGAATAAGTTATATGACTATGTATATATTTTAGTTAATGAGAGGTATGAGACTATTTTAATAAGTTTGATATGATGCGGCATGGAGCTCCAAAAATAAAGGTTTCTAGGAGTAGGACCCATGAAGGTTTCAAATAACTGAGACATATTTACCCCCAGCACTAGAATTGATAGGGTGAGGTTTGAGTGGAGAAATCTCAGAGCAGCACTTACTTTACTATACTTTCCACTTTTAAGGCATTTTAGCATTTAAGCTTTTACCTGATCTTACTGATTTCCTTGCAAATTAGAAAAAGCAAATACCACAGAGATTATTTTTTTATTTCACATATTGGGAAAGAATGATAAGTTACTTATCTAAGGCCACAGTAGAATCATAAGGAATAACATGGTCTACACTCAAACTACAGAATCACAGATTCCGGGCATCGAACAGTTGAGAGCATCATCTGATGGATGCAGAGAAAATGTGAGGAGCCCAAGATCCCAATAGCCAGCAAGTGAATATTAGAGACAGGAATCAAGGCTGATTGGCTCCTTAACCAGAGTTATCTCCAATACAATACACTTTCTCTTTCTTAACACTAGACTCACATTTTTTCAGTTCCATCTTTGCATCTTTCAAATCAGACCTTACTGTATGATTTTTCCAATTAATTCCTTTCATCACAAATCTCACCTGGCATTTGATAATAAACTGTAAGCAGAACCCTAGAATCTTGGTGATGGAGTCTCAGAGATCATCTAATCCATCCTCTCCTCCAGGCTGGATATTGCTTCAACAATATCCCTTACATGTGGTCAAATAGCCTCTACTTTATTACCTCCAGTAACAAGGAACTCACTACCAAAGACATGGGCAACTCCATTCTGAGCAACCCTAGGTGTTGAGATGTTCTGCCTCCAACTTCACATGTGGTTTTCCAGAGGTACATGAAATAAGTGTAAGTCCTTTCAGAGGCCACTGTGTCTCATATTTGAAAATGATTATCTGTCTCCAATCACTTCCCCTCCCAGAGTTTCTCAGTGTCAGTGTTATCAGTACTAAGACTTCTTCCTGAGCCAGAAGTGTCCCATGAATTACAGGATATTTAGCATCACTGGTCCTCCAAGAACCAAACTCCACTAGCCCTAGACACTTACCTTATGACAACCTATTTGTGGTGACAACACAAGATTCCCCTGGCATTTTCAAAAACCTATGGAGAGGGGAAGAATACTGTCCTTGATTGAGAAGCACTGTGAGTCAAACCCACGACTCCCCCCATCCCCACACATTTACTGTATTAAACATGGTACAGCTATAGAAGGCTCTCTCAGTTCATGGAATTTTCAAAGCCATCCATGATGGGAGCTTTGTGCCACTGTTCTCAGGACACAGGATTACAGAGGGGATGAGAGAATTAATGACAGGAATTTAACACTGAACAGAAGGAAGCCTTCTGCCGTGTTTAGGAATCTGCTCTTTTGCACCACACCCACGTGCTCCCCACTTGAAAACCACC
Source organism: Theropithecus gelada (assembly GCF_003255815.1). NCBI lineage: Eukaryota > Metazoa > Chordata > Mammalia > Primates > Cercopithecidae > Theropithecus > Theropithecus gelada. The sequence goes on from NC_037681.1 coordinate 88,654,733, forward strand.
CTCCTGTCTTCCTGTTGCAATTGGGAAGCATGTGTTGCCAATTAAGTCGTTTTTCTGAATTAGAAATTCCAATTGCATTGTTTCCCACCCAAATAGCCATCTCTCAATTATTTTTCCAACTCAAGTGCCATGTAGTTCTTCAAATGTCTTTCACCATTGGCCATTGTTTTCTTTGGATCTTTTGATTTTGATTAAAATTGCCTAAGTCAGAATAATTGTAAAAACAGAAAAAAATTGAAACCCAAATTGCCCTTGAAATTGCTTTGAAATCAGAGCACAACCTTCGTAAGTGATTACAATTTCATTGAATGTGAGACCATCACACAGGACCTCCAGGCTTGCCCACTCGTTCCCAGAATACTCTTGATTGCACACATGATAATGATAATGATTGTATTTTGAGAAGCAGTGGGCAGTACGCAGTATGGAGATAAAAGCATGGGCTTCTTGCTTTGAATCTTGGGTCTGCCATCTACCAGCTGTGTGACCATGGGCAAGTTTGTTAACCTGTCTGTGCCTCAGTTTCCCCTTCTGTAAAATTGAGATAATTTATACTTCCTAAGGTTGTTGTCAGGATTGAATGAGCTAAGGCACTGTCACAGAGACTGTCAGCACCCCACCACACCTCCTTGGAGCATTTTTGTGGTTTCTATATACCCATTCCCTGGCTACTATGTATGGAGTAGAAGGGGGGGGGGGGGGGCATCTTCTTCTAATATCCTGTAACTCTCATCACAGAACTGTTTGATAGCTAATGAAGCTGCTTTGTGTTGAGGCACAAAAAGCCAGAAATACCTAAGTTTATGTCCCCCAACACCACCATCAGCCCATTGGACAGCCCTTAGCCAGCAACTGACTGGGGCAGGAATATGAAAGCCCAGTTCCTTTGCCATGAGTGAGGACCAACCCTGTGATGTACTTAACACTCCAGAGCACCCCATTCAACTGAGCTAAGACTGGGACTCACCTGAAATAACACCCTTGTTTGACTTCTCCCACTCTGTCCTTCTTCTTCCCATTCTCTGGGCAAAATCCTACATAAATCCCCTGCATACAAATCCTCTTCTCAGTATCAGGAAATCCAACCTGAGACAGGCACTTTACTCTAATTCACACCTAGTAAGCACTTAATAAATGTTAGTCTTCATTATATTTGTTTTTATTAGCCACTATGAATCCAAAAACACTTTTTTTTTTTTTTTTTTTTTTTTTGAGATGGAGTCCCACTCTGTTGCCCAGGTTGGAGTGCAGAGGTGTGGTCTCAGCTCACTGCAACCTCTGCCTCCCAAATTCAAGTGATTCTCCTGCCTCAGCCTCCTGAGTAGCTGGGATTACAGGTGTGCGCCACCACGCCCAGCAGATTTTTGTATTTTTAGTAGAGACAGCATTTCACCATGTTGTCCAGGCTGGTCTCAAACTCCTGACCTCAAGTGATCTGCCTGCCTCAGCCTCCCAAAGTGCTGGGATTACAGGTATGAGCCACCACACCCAGCCCCAGTAACACTTTAAAATGAACCTGAATTTTATCAGTCACAGTCACTGCTAAATACATTTGAAAAATAATAACATATGTGCAAGACACTATGTGCTCAGCCTGCAGCCAGCTGGACAGACAGCCTGGACCACGCTACAATAACCCCACTATTCTCCATGACCCACATTTTGGAAGCATGGTTTTCAAACAAGTCCTTCATTTCACTGGAAATCAAACCAAGGACAGGCTGTAATTAAGCTTATATGAGCATAGGGTGAGTGAGAGATGAGCAGGATGTAGCACACAGGTCTCCTGCCTAGTTCACTGCCATTTTCCTTGCACCCTTTATCCTCTTGCTGGCCAGTTTTCAGAGATAACTAAACCGCCAAACCTCAGAAGCCCTTCTCAGACAGCTGCAGTAACACTTCGTCACTAGTTATCACAGGCCTTGTGTGCACAGCACCCATGCTGGATATTTTTATGAACATCAAAGTATACAGAAACTCCCAGCCTTCTAAAGTTTGTCACTGAGTATGGACAAAAGGCCAAATGCAGAAGAAACACATGAAAATACCTGGAAAGCATTAGGAAGTTGAGACTATTCAGGCGTGTGGAATAAATTTAGACATGGAAGGAATCTTAGATGTCTGTTGTCTGGTGAGTTTCACTGCATCTTTTTAAGCAGTAGAATGTTTGGTTCAAATGAAGTCTTACGCCAAAATTCAGATTCTAGAACAGGTAGAAGCAGGGGCACTCCAACTGAAAAGGGTAAAAGGTCACAGCCCTGGGGCACCATCTCCCCTCCCATCTCCCCCACCAACTGATCTAGGCTAAGCCCCCACTCATTTGCAGCTGGATCAGGGTGGAATTTACAGCCCCGTGACCAGCTCACCCATTGCCTCTCTGAGGCCCTTATTACCTTGTGATATGGTTTGGCTGTGTCCCCACCCAAATCTCATCTTGAATTGTAGTTCCCATAATCCCCATGTGTCATGGAAGGGACCCAGTGGGAGGTAATGGAATTATGGGGGTGGGTTTTTCCCATGCTGTTCTCATGATTGTGAATAAATCTCATGAAAAATTATGGTTTTAGAAAGCACAATTCCCCTGCACATGTTCTCTTGCCTGCTGCCATGTAAGATGTGCCTTTGCTCCTCCTTTGCCTTCCACCATGATTGTGAGGCCTCCCCAGTCATGTGGAATTGTGAGTCCATAAAACCTCTTTTTTTAAATAAATTACCCAGTCTCGGGCAAGTCTTTATTAGCAGCACAAGAACAGACTAATACACCTGGTATTGAATTACATATGTGCCTGTAGCCTGACTCTTTTCCTGCTTCCTGTGCCTTAGGAAGATTCCTCTGGGAATTCAGAGTGTGCAGGATGGGAGGTATTAATCAGGATGGGGGTGAAGTGGGACTGGTAAAAAAGCTTCAAAAATTTAACTTCACTGAGGGCAAGACAATCCCACTCCATATTTTTCCTCCAGAAAGGGAGTTTTCTTATCCAAGAATGGGCAATATAAAGTAAATCCTCATGAGAATGATCCCCAGGGCCTGCCCCATCTCAGAGAGTGACAGTGAGAGTGCTGTGGGTTCCCACGGCCAGCCTGTCACAATCTAAAGGAGGGGTGTGCCCCAGGAATGGTTCCAGACCAATAAACACAGTCTGGAAGAAAAGTCACGTGCAGCATGTGGCATGCCTATCCCATCCTGGGCAAGTTTTGGTGCCTTTTCTGCCTAGTTCTGTTCTTCAAAATCCACTTGGCAATGTGAAAAATGCAGATGTGCATATCTGCTGGCATTTTCTATAAGAAGTGGGCTATGTGAAAAAATGCAGTTTTACAGATCTGCTGGCATTCGTTCTCTACAAGAAGTAGCTCCCAGGAATGAGGCAGGAGGATTAGTGCCATGGGCATTCTCTCCTGTGGCTCAGTCACTGGCCTTGTTGTCAGGGATACCACCCAGAAAGGAATGAGCAGACAACTCAGGAGTGGCGTCAGGGGTCACTCTGAGTGTCCAGGAGTCAGTCTCTGAGGGTTCCAGTTTCCGGATGTTCTCCAGCCCCCTTTGCCACACCACTTCCCAGCCCATCAAGCCTGCTTTCAGGAGATCCCAAGAGTCATGCTGATACCTTAAGGATCATGGTTTTCCAGAGAGTATTCGCATATATTGAAAAAGGAATGTATTGCTCAAATAGGTTTGGGAAATCCAAAGTTAAAGAAGTTTATTTTCTTGGGGACTTCTCAGAGCCTTTCAAACCTCATGATTGCTGGGAAGTACCAACAATACAATACCTATATGTATACTGCATTTCCCAATATGACTTAGTCATGGGGCCCCTTACCCAGCAGCCTCTTCTTGAACCAATGGCATTTAGCTTGTTCCCTTCCTTTACCTCAGCAGTTCTCAAAGTGTGGTCCACAGACCCACTTTCAGGGATCTACAAGGCCCAAACTATTTTCATAATAATAGTGAGACATTATTTATTTTCTTTACTGTGGTGAAATTCACACTGATGCTATAGAAGTATGGGTAGTAAAACTGCTGATGCCTTAGCAGTATCAAGGCTGAGGCAAGCTGTGCTAGTGATCATTCTATTCTTTACCACCACATGCTTCCAAGAACAAAAAGCCAGTTTTACTTAAGAATGGCCTTGAGGAGGCAGCAAAAGGTATAAATTTCATTAAGCGACTATCTTTGAGTATATATATGTTTAATATGTTGGGTGACTAAATGAGAAGTACATATAAACACTTCTGCTGCATACTGAAGCATGCTTGTGGTCTCCAGGAAATCCTCTGGTGCAATATAGTTTGAAGTGCAAGCTGAATGAGCCTCTTTTTTAATGGGACAACATTTTACATGACTGACAGACAGACCATAGTTATTCAAACTTGGGTACTTGGCAGAATTTGACTTTAAAATAAAAGAAATGAGCCTATCTGTACAAGGAAAACAACTGACAGAATTTGATGCCAATTATAAAATTTGAGGTTTCAAGGAAAAATTAGAATTTTGGAAAACTTATATGCTCCACCACGTGTTTGACAGCTTAAGGACAATGAGCTCTATGGTAATATTAACAAATGTGGTGTTTTGATATGATACAAAATGAAATGTGTCAACATTTGGAAGATGTGCTCAACTCAGTGAACTATTGTTTTCAAAATAATGTGTGATGTTATAAAATCTTATGTGGGTATAAGATTCATTCAGAGTACAAATTAGACCAGTGCATTTTAATGCAACAAAGTATAAATTGCCATTGCCATAGTTCGGTTCCAGATTTTACCTGCATCCTCCTAGAAATCACCACGTGTCAAGGCTCGCGGTAGTGTCAAAGCAGAATATCGACAAATATCTGAAAAGACTATTAAAATACTCCTCCTTTTCCTGACTATATATCTGTAAGGGGTTAGATTTTCTTCATTTACTTAAACCAAAGCAGCATACCACAACAGGTTGGATGCAGAAACAGATATGAGAATTCAGCTACTTCTTTTAAGCCACACATCAAATAAATTTACAAAAGTGTAAACAAATGTCACTCTGAGTCTAAGTTTTCTATTTTATTTTAGCAAATAGAGACATATTTCCAACTGAAAAAAGTAATCTGTTATCTTGTCATGATTTTGTTATTGATATTTTTAATGAATTCATACATATTTTAAATATATTTTTAAATTTTTATATCAGGAATTGGCAAACTATTCTGCAAAGGACAGGTAATATTTCAGACTTCACAGGTCACACAGACTCTGCTACAACTACTAAACTCTGCCACTATACTGTGAAAGCAGCCACAGACAATATGTAAGTGAATGGGGTTGGCTGTGTGCCAATAAAACTTTATTTATGAAAACAGCAGCCACAGATAATATGTACGTGAATGGGGTTGGCGGTGTGCCAATAAAACTTTATTTACAAAAACAGCCACCACAAATAATATGTACATGAATGGGCTTGGCTGTGTGCCAATAAAACTTTATTTACAAAAACAGCCACCACAAATAATATGTACGTGAATGGGCTTGGCTGTGTGCCAATAAAACTTTTTTTACGAAAACAGCAGCCACAGATAACATGTATGTGAATGGGCTTGGCTGTGTGCCAATAAAACTTTTTTTACGAAAACAGCAGCCACAGATAACATGTATGTGAATGGGCTTGGCTGGGTGCCAATAAAACTTTATTTACAAAAACAGGTGGTGAGCCAGATTTGGCCCATGGGTCATAGTTTGCTGACCCCTATCTTATATGCTAAATATCAATAGATATAGCCAACTTAAAATCATTTTGGGATCTTCAACAATATGTAAGTATAAAGGGGTCCTGTGACTTAAAAGATTGAAAAACCCTATTCTACCTGAAGTCTGAACACTTTGTCATCTTTACACAAGAATTCAGACATATAGAAACGTTGTGGGAGGTATATTGGGGTGGGAGTCCTTCATCTGGAGGGCATCAGCTCCACCTTCACATGCCCAGACACCTCTGGAATGCACTTCATCTGCAAAAAGGATCAAGCTTTGACTACCGTGGCTACCGTACCGTGAGTCCATCCAAATGAACAAATAAGTGAAGTCAACAAAAATCTCCCCCTCTCGACGACAAAAGTCAGGAGATGCCAAAGTATATCTGTAGGATAACCTCCAACTAGCTCCAGGAAAGCAACAGGGGGTTCTTCTGCCCAGTGATGAGAGCAGCCTACATGGAGGTGAAGCTAACAGGTCAGATCATCGAACAAACAAAACATTTCAGAACTAGTAGCACACAGAAGACTACAGACTGCTCAGGGCATGCCAGTTACAGAAGACTCATTAGGGTTGGTGAAGGGCTGGCTCCTCAGCCCTGAGCTTTTGTTGTATATTTTAATTCAGGAACTGAGTCACACCTGCAAATCCTGTGACAAATGATGTTGTACTAACGTTGAAGAGTGCCAGCTCATCTCCTGGGTTCCAAGCCAACCTGACATAATAGAATCTTTTTAAAAACTCACTAGAAAAAGTTGGTGTAAGGTTCAAAATATTTCAAGGAATTAGCACTTCTTAATTTGTGAATAAGTTCTGTGTCAATCAGCTATAATAAGATAAAAGCCTATCATTAGAGACACCAAGCAAACTAAGAGTGGCCACCATCGCCCCATTCTGTGGGACTTTCTGTCCTTGCCTGTATTTTTCCTTCTAGTAATGCTCTGGGAGACAAGCAGAATTTTCTGGTACCTTTCACACAGTTGGCTCTCCTGTCTGCCAATCTTCTGGGTGTTTTCATTTCAGTCCCTCGATGATTTTACTGGATTAACACACCAAGCTGTGAGGTTTTGCAAACATGAAATGTCAATGCAAACACAGATATACCCAAAATAGCAGCACTCTCTGGTATTTTATAGCAAACATCACCAGCTGCCCCTCAACACACATACACACATCCAATTTTCCTCAATTGACAAAGCTGTCCAATTGGGCCTGTCTCTTCAGGATTCTGCTTTAGACTCACCAAGTAGCAACACAGAGAGGTTCCAGTGTTTCTTTTGCTCTTAAAGGAGCTAAGCTCATCAGAGAAGCAGGGCATAAGGTAAACACACCTGAGAGCAATAATTTAAGCATATCCTAAGAATGGCCCTATATGGCAGATGCACCGGAATGTGTGTTCTGAGCTAGGGGATCCAGAAGTAGCCAAGTGGGAGATTCGTTCCTTATCTATGATAAAGATCTGAGCCCCTGGTGTCTCCTGTGGAAGATGGACCATTCAGGGGATTGAGGCCCCGAGTTTGGGTTAAATGAAGATTGCCAGGTGGAGGTCGTTAGGAGGAGGGTTTTAGATGAAAATGCTGTATAGACTGCATGCTGTTTGCAGGTGGTTGTGGTTCTCATGCCCAGTCCGCTGCTGCTGAATTATCTCCCCTGTTTGTAAGCCCCTAACAAAACTCCATGCCTTGTTTGCTGGCTCAGGGTCTCTTCTTTGGCCTCTTGAACTTGGCGCCTTCCCTACTGGGGTGAATAGGGGTTCACCACAACACAGGGTGAGCAAAATTCACACATGCAAAGCAATGGCAATCGGCATTTAAGGGACAGACCGGGTGGCTTCCATCTGATTAGAGGGAATAAAAGCAGCCTCAAGATGAGACAGAAGTTTTGAAAGGAGAGGGAGAGCTACCTCCCTAGAGCAGAGTGTCTGCGATGTGGTGCCTGAGCAATTCCTGGAGAAAGGGTGGGTTCATGGGGCTGGCACAAGCTCTAAAGAGAGAAGGAGGAAACTGAGAGCCGTGCAAGAGCTGCAGAGCACCCCTGAACTGAGCAGGATAATATGACTCCTTCAAAATTGGACTTTGTGGAGTCAGGAGGTGACATCCAGAAAATTTTAAGCCTGGATCATTGAGGTAGACTCAAAGGCCAAGTCCCTTGAGTAAGAGGTCCACGCTACTAAGATTCCAAATAAAGGGAGAAATTTAAACCCTCAGCCAACCAGGAAATCAAGGGTCTTCAGGTTGACAAGGCAGCCAGGCCATAACCAAATCTACTCTGATGCTCACTAGTTTGGTGAAGCAGGACAAGTTCCTTGGTCTCGTCACACAGTTGGCTCTTGGTCTTTTTGAATCTATTTTCTCATTGGTCTTTTTGAACCTATTTTCTCACTGATAAAATGGGATAATAATTGTATTGTATTAGTTAGCTTAGGCTGCTGTAACAAATACAATAGACTGGGAGGCTTAGGCAACAGAAACTTATTTCTCACAGTTCTGGAGGCTGGAAGTCTGAGGTCAGTTCCCAGCAAGGTGGGTTCTGGTGAGGGCCCTCTTACTAGCTTGCAGATGGCTGCCTTCTCTGACTGTGTCCTCACATGGCACACAGCTCTCGTCGCTGCCTCTTCTTATAAAATCATCAATCCCATCATGGGGTGCCACCCTTATGACCCCATCTAAACCCATTCACTTCCCAAAGACCCCACCTCCAAATACTATTATATCACGGCTCAGACAGAGCTTATGTAGCACAGTGCCTGGCCCATCCTTGGAACACATTGAAGGTGGCTGTTTTTCTTGTTCTTATTTGTTTTAGGGAGTGGGCAGAGGAAGCATGTCTACAGGTCGGCATCACTGTTCACCCCATCGGAGCCATGTTTGGGCAAGTGGTTTCAATGACATTTCCAACAAAAGAGTTTGTTGCCTTTTACCTGAAGGTAGCCAGTCCTTGCTCCCTGGTCCCCAGAACCCTCCTTCCCAGTATCTATGTCCCAGGTCCTACAGACAGGTCTGAGTTAGAGAGGAGTAGTCTTCCTTTAGGGACTAATATCAGGGCCTCCTTGCAACCAGGAGCCTGTGACTGGAGATGGAAGCATTCTCACTTGGTCTTTTCCACCAGAACACGGACCAGTGGTTCTCAAACTTGAACGTAAACCAGAATCACCTGGAGGGTTTGTTCCATCCCGGGTTGCTGGGCCTATCTCTAGAGTTTCTGATTCAGTAGGTCTGGGCTGGGGCCCAAGAATTTGCATATCTAACAAGTTTCCAGGGGATGGTATTGCCACTGGTTTTGGAACTACACTTTGAGAACCACTAACATAGACGGTAAAGCAGGGGATGCTATAGCTCACTTCCTATGACAGTCAAACAGTTTCATAAAACCCACAGATCGGAAGATCCTACTCATGAACCAACGCCACCAGGACCTAGTGTCCCAACCCCAGAGCTGCATAGATTCTCAACAGCCTCTCAGCTGGAATCTGCTTTAGCCTACCAAGCTCCTGGGGAGAGGGGCGACCAGCACCACAGCTGTGGCTGCCTGCTGTCTAAGCCATTTGAGCTCCTTGTGGGAGGGGCAGCAGCCAGCATTGGGACTCACAACTGCCTAATACGCTAAGCTCCCTGGGCAAGGGAAGGACAGCACCCATTTCTATAGCTCCAGGCCACACTTTTCCCCTGCTGGAGCAAGGGAGGCTGTATGGCTTGGTCCTAAGACATGTCCCCCACAGCCCAACACACCGGCTGTGGCAGACTGTGGCCAGAGCGCCTCTTCAGGCCTGACCCTGACTCATCCTTCCTCACTGGGTAGGGCTTCTCTACAGGAACTCCAATAACTCTAGCCAGAGGTTTAGGGACAGAACCCAGATCTCTCTGGACTTGAGCCCCTAGGGGGAAGGGTGGCTGCAGTCTCTGTAGACCAGCAGACTTAGCCTTTCTCCTGGTAGTTCTGAGGAATCTGGCAGCATAGATGAGTAGGTGTCCCCCCAGTAAGGTATACCCCCTCCACCAAGGGACAAAGTACTTCATTAAATAGGTCCTGTTCCCCATCCCAACTGGGTGGGGCCCTCTAACAGGGGTTGTCAGACAACATATACAGGAGCGATCCTACTAGCATCAGTATGGTGCCCATCAAGGTCAAAGATCCCAGAAGAAGGAACAAGCATTATTGCTGTTCTCCAGCCTCCTTGCATGACATCTCCAGGTGCAAGAGTGAACCAGATGAATAGGGCCTGAAGCAAACCCCCAGCAAACTGCAGCAGCCCTACAGAAGAGGGACCTGACCATCGAAAGAAAAACAAACAAACAGAAAGCAACAACAACAGCATCAACAACAACAAAAAGCCCCCACAAAAACCCCATCCAAGGGTCAACAGCCTGAAATATCCAAACTAGACAAACTCACAAAGATGAGAAAGAATCAACGAAAAAATGCTGAAAACCTGAAAGGCTAGAGTGCCTCTTCTCCCCCAAATGATCACAGTGTCTCTCCAGCAAGGCCACAGAAGTGGATGGAGGATGAGATGGATGAATTGACAGGAGTGGGCTTCAGAAGATGGGTTTAAAAAAAAAAAAAAACTACACCAAGCTAAAGGAGCATGTTCTAACCCAGTGCAAAGAAGCAAAGAACCTTGGTAAAAGGTTAGAGGAACTGATAACTAGAATAGCCAGTTTAGAGAGGAAAATAAATGACCTGATGGAGCTGAAAAACACAGCACAAGAACTTCATGAAGCATACACAAGTATCAATAGCTGAATCAACCAAGCTGAAGAAAGGATATCAGAGTTTGAAGACCACCTTGCTGAAATAAGGCATGAAGACAAGACTAGACAAAAAAGAATGAAAAGGAATGAATAAATACTCCAAGAAATATTGAACTTCATAAAAAACCAAGCCTATTGGAGTACCTGAAGGAGACAGGAAGAATGGAAAACACACTTCAGGATATTATCCAGGAGAACTTCCCCAACCTAGGCCAACATGCAAATTCAGGAAATACACAGAACACCACTAAGATACTCCATGAGAAGATCAACCCCAAAACACATAATCATCAGATTCTCCAAGGTCAAAATGAAGGAAACAAAATTAAGGGCAGCCAGAGAGAAAGGCCAGGTCACCTACAAAGGGAAGCCCATCAGACTAACAGCACACCTCTCAGCAGAAACTCTATAAGCCAGAATAGATTGGGTGCCAATATTCAACATTCTTAAAGAAAATAATTTTCAACCCAGAATTTCATATCCAGCCAAACTAAGCTTCATAGGCAAAGAAGAAATAAAATCCTTTCCAGATAAGCAAATGCTGAGGGATTTTGTTACCACCAGACCTGCCTTGCAAGAGCTGCTGAAAGAAGCACTAAATATAGAAAGGAAAAACCAGCACCAGTCACACAAAAACACACCAAAATATAAAGACCAATGATACTATAAAGAAACTGCATCAACTAGTGTGCAAAATAACCAACTAGCATCATGATGACAGGACCAAATTTACCTATAACAATACTAACCTTAAACGTAAAGCTAAATGCCCCCATTTAAAGGACACACACTGGCAAATTGGATAATGAGTCAAGACCCATGGGTATGTTGTATTCAGGAGACCCATCTCACGTGCAAAGACACACAAAGGCTCAAAAGAAAGGAACAGAGAAAAATTTACCATGCAAATGGAAAGCAAAAAAAAGCAGGGGTTACAATCCTAGTCTCTGACAAAACAGACTTTAAACCAACAAAAACCAAAAAAACACAAAGAAAGAGATTGCATAATAGTAAAGAGAACAATTTAACAAGAAGAGCTAACTATTCTAAATATATATGCACCCAATATAGGAGCACCCAGATTCGTAAAACAAGTTCTTAGAGACCTACAAAGAGACTTAGACTCCCACATAATAATAGTGGGAGACTTTAAAATGCCACTGTCAATCAACTGAGAGATCAACACGATAGAAAATTAACAAAAATATTCAGGACTTGAACTCAGCTCTGAATCAAGTGGATCTAATAGACATCTACCCCAAATCAACAGAATATACATTCTTCTCAGTGCCACATGGCACTTATTCTAAAATTGACCACATAATTGGAAGTAAACAATCCTCAGCAAATGCAAAAGAAATGAAATAATAAGAAACAGTCTCTCAGACCACAATGCAATGAAATTAAAACTCAGGATTAAGAAACTCACTCAAAACCACACAATTACATGGAAATTGAACAACCTGCTCCTGAATGACTCCTGGGTAAATAATGAAATTAAGGCAGAATCAAGATGTTCTTTGAAACCAATAAGAACAAAGAGTCGCGGGACACAGTGGCTCACACCTGTAATCCCAGCACTTTGGGAGGCCAAGGCAGGTGGATCACGGGGTCAGGGAATGGTGAAACCCCATCTCTACTAAAATACAAAAAAAATTAGCCGGGCATGGTGGTGCGTGCCTGTAGTCCCAGCTACTCAGGAGGCTAAGGCAGAATCACTTGAACCTGGGAAGCAGAGATTGCAGTGAGCCAAGATCAAAGGTTGTGCAACTGCAGTCCAGCCTGGCAATAGAGTGAGACTCCATCTAAAAAAGAAAAAAGAACAAAGAGTCAACATATCAGAATCTCTGGGACACAGCTAAAGCACTGCTAAGAGGAAAACTTATACCACTAAATGCCCACATCAGAAAGCTAGAAAGATCTCAAGTCAACACCCTAACATCACAATTAAAAGAGCTAGAGAGGCGACAGCAAACTAATCCAAAAGCTAGCAGAAGGCAAGAAATAACTAAGATCAGAGCAGAATCAAAGGAGATAGAAACAAGAAAAAAACCCTCCAAAAAAAATCAATGAATCCAGGAGCTGGCTTTTTGAAAAGATTAACAAACTAGATGGACCACTAGCTAGATTAAGAAACAAGGAAAGAGAGAAGAATCAAACAGACACAATAAAAAATGATAAAAAGGACATCACCACTGAGCCCACAGAAATACAAACTACCATCAGAGAATACTATAAACACCTCTATGCAAATAAACTAGAAAATCTGAAGAAATGGATAAATTCCTAGACACATACACCCTTACAAAACTAAACCAGGAAGATGTTGAATCCCTGAATAGACCAATAATGAGTTCTGAAATTGAAGCAGTAATTGATAGCCTACCAACCAAAAAAAGCCCAGGACCACACAGATTCACAGCCAAATTCTACCAGAGGTACAAGGAGGAGCTGGTACCATTCCTTCTGAAACTATTCCACACAATTGAAAAGGAGGGACTCCTCCCTAACTCATTTTATGAAGCCAGCTTCATCCTGATACCAAAACTGGGCAGAGACACAACAAAAAAAGAAAACTTCTGGCCAATATCCCTGATGACCATCGATGTTAAAATCCTCAGTGAAACACACTGGCAAACTGAATCCAACAGCACATCAAAAAACTTACCCACCATGATTAAGTAGGCTTCTTTCCTGGAATGCAAGGCTGGTTCAATATACACAAATCAATACATGTAATTCATCATATAAACGGAACCAAAGACATGATTATCTCAATAGGTGCAGAAAGGCCGTTGATAAAATTCAACATCCTTTCATGTTAAAAAAAAAAAAAAACTCTTTATAAACTAGATATTGATGGAACATATCTCAAAATAATAAGAGCTATTTATGACAAACCCATAGCCAATATCATATTGGATGGGCAAAAACTGGAAGCATTCCCTTTGAAAACCAGTACAAAACAAGGATGCCCTCTTTCACCACTCATATTCAACATAGTATTGGAAGTTTTGGCCAGGGCAATCAGGCAAGAGAAAGCAATAAAGGTATTCAAATAGGAAGAGAGGAGGTCAAATTGTCTCTGTTTGCAGACAACATGATTTTATTTTTAGAAAAAAAAATCATCTCAGCCCAAAAACTCCTTAAACTGATAAGCAACTTCAGCAAAGTCTCAGGATACAAAATCAATGTGCAAAAATCACAAGCATTCCTTTACACCCACAATAGATAAGCAGACAGCCAAATCATGAATAAACTCCCACTCACAATTGCTACAAAAAGAATAAAATACCTATGAATACACCTAACAAGGGATGTGAAGAACCTCTTCAAGGAGAACTACCAACCACAGATCAAGGAAACAAGAGAGGACACAAACAAACAGATAAACTTTCCATCCTTATGGATAGGAAGAATCAATGTCGTGAAAATGGCCATACTGCCCAAGATAATTTATAGATTCAATGCTATTCCTCTTAAACTGCCATTGACATTCTTCACAGAATTAGAAAAAAAAACTTTAAATTTTATATGAAATCAAAGAAGACCCCGTATAGCCAAGACAAAAAGAACAAAGGTGGAGGCGTCATGCTACTTGACTTCAAACTATACTACAAGACTACAGTAACCAAAACAGCATGGTACTGGTACCAAAACAGACAATACACCAATAGAATAGAACACAGACCTCAGAAATAACACCACACATCTACAGCCACCTGATCTTCAATAAACCTGACAAAAACAAGTAATGGCAACAGGATCTCCTGTTATATAAATGGTGCTGGGATAACTGACTAGCCATATGCAGAAAGCTGAAACTGGACCCCTTCCTTACATCTTATTCAAAAATTAACTCGAGATGGATTAAAGAGTTAAATGTAAATCCCAAAACCATTAAATCCCTAGAAGAAAACCTAGGCAATACCATTCAGGACATAGGCATGGGCAAAGACTTCATGACAAAAACACCAAAAGCAATTGCTACGAAAGCCAGAATTGACAAATGGGATCTAATTAAACTAAAAAGCTTCTGCACAGCAAAATAAACTATCATCAGAGTGAACAGGCGACCTGCAGAATAGGAGAACATTTTTGCAATCTACCCATCCAACAAAGGTCTAATATCCAGAATTTACAAGGAACTTAAACAAATTTACAAGAAAAAAACAACCCCATCAAAAAGTGAGCAAAAGACATGTGCAGACACTTCTCAAAAGACGACATTTACATGGCCAACAAACATGAAAACAAGCTCAACATCACTAATCATTAGCGAAATGCAAATCAAAACCACAGTGATATACCATCTCACGCCAGTCAGAATGGCAACTATTAAAAAGTCAAGAAACAATAGATGCTGGCAAGGCTGTGGAGAAATAGGAACGCTTTTACACTGTTGGTGGGAGTGTAAATTAGTTCAACCATTTTGGAAGACAGCATGGCAATTTCTCAAGGATCTAGAACCAGAAATACCATTTGACCCAGTAATCCTATTACTGGGTATATACCCAAAGGATTATAAATCATTCTACTATAAAAATACATGCACACGTATGTTTATTGCAGCACTATTTACAATAGCAAAGTCATGGAACCAACCCAAATGCCCATCAATGATAAACTGGATAAATAAAATGTGGCACATATACACCATGGAATACTATGCAGCCATAAAAAGGAATGAGATCATGAAGCTGGAAGCCA
Organism: Theropithecus gelada; assembly: GCF_003255815.1. Classification (NCBI taxonomy): domain Eukaryota; kingdom Metazoa; phylum Chordata; class Mammalia; order Primates; family Cercopithecidae; genus Theropithecus; species Theropithecus gelada. The sequence goes on from NC_037681.1 coordinate 88,669,921, forward strand.
TCATCCTCAGCAAACTAACACAGAAACAGAAAACCAAACGCCACATGTTCTCACTCAGAAGCGGGAGTTGAACAGTGAGAACACATGGACACAGGGAGGGGAACAACACACACCAGGGCCTGTTGGGGGGTGGGGGGTGAGGGGAGGGAACTTAGGATGGGTCAATAGGGGCAGCAAACCACCATGGCAGACGTACACCTATGTAACAAACCTGCACGTTCTGCACATGTATCCCGAAGAAAAAAATTTAAAAAAGAAAAAGAAACCTCAGTGGGAGAGTGGAAAAGAGAGACCAGGAAGGGAAGGAAGGCATTAGAGGGTATGTTATCAAGCAAGTTAATACTGCAGGCAACTGAAGCTTTATCCCACTAGGGAATGTCAGGAGAGAATATAGAACATTATCTTCAGTTATCCCAAACAAGACGCAAGGAAGCTGAGGTATGCACTCACACATCTCATCAGTCATTCATTGAGGGCTGGCCCCAAGGGATATTAATTCCCCAGCACTTCCAGCTGCCCCAAACACAGGTAGAGGGGGATCTCCAAGAAAGCCTGCAGACAAAGCATCTCAGGTGCAGGTGGTTGAAAGTCAGGCTGGTGTAAATGGAACTGATAACTGTGAGTGTCTACAGATGGGGGTACCAATAGCATCTGCTACAATGGGATTTCGGGGCACATTCATTTGATAAATTGTATGTCTCTCATGTTTGAACATTTACAATTTCATTTATTACATTAATATCAAGAATAAAACATTCATGACTAAAAATACCAGAGGGAAAAGTAAAAAGCAAAATTAAAAGATAGGATGAAATGTTGCTCATAATATCACTTAAACTGCCTAATACAAAACTAAGGATAAACAAGTTCAGAATCATATTTCACCCAACTTGAAGTAGAGGTTACCCACCACGTGGTGTTGGAAGCACGGTCACTGTGGATCTGTCACTCATGTGCCATGAAGTTTCAAGTGGGGGAGGATCTTCTCAGTCATGTTCCTGGTGGCTATATGCATGCTCCTGGCAACAGGAAACAAAGGCAGGGGCCTTTCATACCTGGCTTTGGATCACCTCTCCAGAAAATTTGAAAAATTTGAACACTTATTAAAAAGTATTACTGTGCTGGGCACAGTGGCTCATGCCTGTAATCCCAGCACTTTGGGAGGCTGAGGTGGGCAGATCACGTCATGGTCAGGAGTTTGAGACCAGCCTGACCAACATGGTGAAACCCCTTCTCTAAAAAAAAAAAACACAAAAATTAGCTGGGCGCAGTGGTGCATGCCTGTAATCACAGCTACTCGAGAGGCTAAGGCTGGAGAATCGCTTGAACCCGGGAAGCAGAGGTTGCAGTGAGCCAAGATTGCACCACTGCACTCCAGCCTGGGCGACAGAGTGAGACTCCGTCTCAAAAAAAAAAAACAAAAACAAAAACAACAACAACAACAACAAAAAACATTACTGCAAGTTTCAGGCAGAGACAAGACTGTTAAAGGGAAAGTAACTGATTTCACTCAACGTTGGTGCAACCAAAGCTACCCAGTTCGTTTAGTGAGACCTCATTTTCCAAAGTCTGATGTTTGTGAATTCATATACAACATGACCAGGAAGTTTAGTCCTTGTCAGACATCAAATATTTTATTTTTAACATTTTTCACATTTTTTTTTAATGCCCAATAGTCTAAACCTCCACTCCTGTAAAACAAACTTCTCAAGACAGATACGCACATACCTACACACACACACACACACACACACACACACACAGCCTCTAAACAATTTTGGGGAGGCCTGAAAAGAGACCAGTCTGTCAACTGCAAACATCATGCAACTTCTTTCATGTTCTTTTCCTTCTCTGAATCTTGACAATAAATTCCTACTTGTTGATGTGACGCCACTGATGTTGTTTAACTAACTGGGTTTCTGTTACCTGCAACTAAAAAGGGAAAGGCTGGCCCAAAGATGTTACTTAGCCTACAAGAGGTCATAAGCAGCAATTGGGCTCAGTGGCTTATTACTGCCCACAGGAGTCATTCAGCATCAGTTACAACTAGGTGTGGTTTTCTGGGGTTTTTTGGATTTTGTTTTGTTTTGTTTTGGTAGTGGTCACAAAATACTCCACTTTACAGATCAATTTATTTGGTTATTTGGAGCTAACTTATTAAGATACAGTTCTCCCTGGGCCTATATCTTAGGGGAGTGGAGTGGGCATAGGGAGAGCTTTAGGAAAAATAGCTGATGCATGCTGGGCTTAATACCTAGGTGATGGGTTGCTACGTGCAGCAGACCACCGTGACTCGTGTTGACCCATGTAACAAACCTGCACATCCTGCACATGTTCCCCAGAACTTAAAAATAAAAAAGATACACTTCTTAAGAATATATGTTTCACAGGAATCACCCTTTCATTTCCAGAAATATTATGGTAGTCATAGAGCAGTTGGCATATATCCTACACGTTTTGGGGGAAAAGTCATTTCCACTTTGCTAAATAGAGTTTTGGTCCAAAGACTCTAAACTCTTTATAAACCTGAATGCTGGCTCTACAGCCTTCACCTGTAGACTCCCTGCTTTTCAGGCCTGCCCTCTGGACTTGGACCTTCTTCCAGATGAGGCTCTTTCACAATCAAATGATGATTCCGCCCCAACACGTCTGATTGCAAAGCATATGGCTCTCACCTGATACTTACTGGGGAACTTAGTAATGAATAAACCATACTTCCATTCTGCCAAATGCTCCCTCAAAATACTCTATTAATATTTTACAATAATCTGATGAATGTGCCAACTAACTATTCTTCCAAATTGTCCAAGTTCCATCCCTTCACAAGTTAGACTGCCATAAAGCAAAGTATCTGGGCAATGTTCACCACCTACAGGAAAGACTTCATCTTAATATATGCAATCAGCCTTTCTAGGTCATGAATGGATGGTGCATTTAAAGAACTTAAATGTTAATCTTACAAAATCAGAGCTTAGAATATTACCCACGAAGTCTCCGCATGTTTCCTGTACAAAGACCGTGACTGTAATTCCTGAGAAGCATGAACTCTGCTGATGAACTTATATAATTCTGCGGACAGAAGCTAAAAACCACATAAGCCAAAGTGATTTTTTTTCTTTTCTTTTCTTTTTAAACAGAGTCTCGATCTGTCGCCCAGGCTGGAGTGCAGTGGCACGATCTCGGCTCACTGCCACCTCCGCCTCCCGGGTTCAAGCGATTCTCCTGCCTCAGCCTCCTGAGTAGCTGGGAATACAGGCGCCTGACACCACGCCTGACTAATTTTTTGTATTTTTAGTAGAGACAGGGTTTCATCGTGTTAGCCGGGATAGTATCTATCTCCTGACCTAGTGATCTGCCTGCCTCGGCCTCCGAAAACGCTGGGATTACAGGCGTGAGCCACTGCTTCCAGCCTGGCTTTTTTTTTTCTCTTAGCTTCCAGGAAATGTCGGCCGAAACCCACAGCCATACTATTTGGAAGAAGTGATTTATCTCAGGTTCCTGGTGGCATCCACTTTCCTTCTTCCATCTTGATCAGTGGTTCTCAGACTTCGGCATGCACAAGGATGCTCTGAGAAGATTCTTGGGCCCTAGACTCTGATTCAGCGGGCCTATGGTGACGCCCAGGCCCTTTTGACAAGCGCCCAAAGTGCCCAAATTGCCTTTTGAGAAATGCTGACTTCGATGGTCTGGGTTGTTTTCCATTTAGATTTTGTTGTTGTTGTTGTTTTATTTATGTATTTAGAGACAGAGTTTTGCTCTTGTCGCCCAGGCTGGAGTGCAGTGGCACAATCCCGACTCACTGCAATCTCCGCTTCCTGGGTTCAAGCAATTCTCCTGCCTCAGCCACCCAAGTAGCTGGGATTACAGGCACCCTCCACCACACCTGGCTAATTTTTATATTTTTAGTAGATACAGGGTTTTGCCATGTTGGCCAGGCTGGTCTCAAACTCCTGACCTCAGGTGTTCCGCCTGCTTCGGCCTCTCAAAGTGCGGGGATTACAGGCGTGAGCCACCATGCCCAGCTTTTTGCTTTATTTTTAATAAAGGGGGACATGTGCAGTCGTTTTATAGGTGGAAAGGGAGATAGAAATCGTAAGGAAATGTGATATTTTTTAAAACCAACTGAACTAGATTTAATTGTAATAACTAACACAAGGTGAATCGATTTAAATTATGATTCTAGTCAGAAAAATTCAGAATCAGTCTAGGATTAATTTTAGCATCTATCCTATCGAAGGAAAGTTCTAAGTTATCCTAAACTTAAAAAGAATTTAACTGAGTGATATAAAGGAGACATTTAAAGTAAATTTAAAGAGAATTTTCAGATTTCAAAAGTACCTCAGAAAATAATATTTATCAATGTGTCTATTTCTGTATTTGCTGCTCTGAGGGAAAAACTCTCTCAGTCCATGTTTTTCCTCTGCTCTCACACCATCACAACAGCAACACAGGAGGCTTCTGTGACCAAATGTGCAGGAGTTTTCCCCACACACCAAGGAGCGGACACCAGCTGGGTGTCGTGCAATTTGGTTCTGACACCATCCACCTGGAGATAGCATCAGATCCCACAGGCTGGGGGCTCAGTCCCTAAGACTGCCCCGTACACCCCAGATACCAGTCCAAGTCTTCTGACCATCGGAACTTCAGATCAACTGACTTCAAATCAGGGTTTCCAAGATCCCATTTGGGTTTGATTAATTTGCCAGCATGGCTCACAGAACTCAAGGAAACACTTACTTAATGTTGGCTGGTTTGTTATAAATAATGTTACAAAGGATAACAAGGAAGAGATGGTCAGGCGAGGTATGGGGGAAGGGGCGTGGAGCTTCCATGTCCTCCCTGGGCACCACCCTCCAGGAAACTCCACATGTTCAGCTATCCAGAAGCTCCCTGAACCCAGTCCTCTTGGGGTTTGAGGGAAGCTTCATGACATCAGCATTCCTTCCTCCAGGGTGTTAATGGGACCCTCTCTGAAGAGATTCTTAAGACCCATGGCCAGAAAGTTGGGTAAAGACTAGAGTCCTGCCTTGGGGCAGGTGAAAGGAGGGCAAGAGAAGGTCAGAGAGATTCTGTTTCCTGAGCCCTAATGCACCCAACATTCTAACAAAAGACTGTAACAAGGGCTACAGGAATCATGAGCCAGGAATCGTGGCTTATCCATGAAAACCTCTATCTATCTATCTATCTGTCTATCTATCTATCTATCTATCCATTTATCTATCTATCTGTAATCCCAGAATTTTGGGAGGCCAAGGCTTGTGGAATGCTTGAGCCCAGGAGTTCAAGACCAGCCTGGGCAACATGGAGAGACCCTATCTCTACAAAAAATTTAAAAATTAGCTGGGCATGATGGCACACACCTGTAGTCTCAGCTACTCGGGAGGCTCACACCACTGCATTCCAGGCTGGGTGACAGAGAGACACCTTATCTCTAAAAAAAAAATATATATATATATATAAAACTTTATTTATTATATATATTTCTGAGACAGGATCTCCCTCTGTCACCCAGGCTAGGGTGCAGTGGTGTATGATTTCAGTTCACTGTAACCTTGCACTTGTAGGCTCAAGTGATTCTTCCATCTCTGCCTCCTGGGCAGCTAGGACTACAGCTGTGCACCACTATGCCTGGCTAATTTTTTTTATTTTTTGTAGAGATGGGGTAAAAGAATACTTCAAACACCACACACACCCACACATTTGTCTTTTTAGATCATAAACATAGTTTAGACACTTTCATTCAGCATAAAATATATATCATTTTAACTAAAACCACTCATCCTCTTGAAATATTAACTATTCAATAGTTAATGTAAGCTAGATAAAAGGATTCTTTAAAAACAAACTGTGAGTGGATTATTTCTGCAGTACCACTTGAGAACTTAAAATATTGGATACATAATTGTCAAGTAAAGCACACACCAACAAAAATACACCTCATGAGACAGAGTTCTGAGGAGATGTTTTTTCCTGGCTTTTGCTTTGTTTGTTACCCACACCAGATACATAGGTTTCCCCATCTAAGAATCTACAGATAAACATGATCTAGAAGAATCCTCTAAGCCAAAACTTAAAAAAGACAAAATGACTTGTTGAGATGACTAACTCAAACTCTAGAATGAGAATATAAGCATGTTCTATGGCTGACCCGGAGGAAACACACACAGCAAACATGGAATTCTGATGGCTGCTCCTCCTCTGCCACTGTGCTCAAGACTATGTCTTCAGCCTAGTCTTCCTAGACCCGTTTGTCTTCTGTGTGATTCATGGTCACAAAACTTGTGTCCAAGGTCATCATGCACTGAAATGTTCATTTACTTGTTTAAGGTATCTTGCACATAGTTGATCATATCAACAATTCTTTTAGACTTTTCAATCAAAATGGTGCACTGAGTTGATGCTTTGATTCGCCACTCTGTTCCATAAAGGAAGCAATGATAGCTAAAGACAGAAAAACAAACATATAAAGTTGAGCTCAACAGCAAGATAAAAATCTTCGTGGACCAGAAAAGAACATAAATGCAAAACAGTGAACTGGGCTCGTTGAGGGTATACCAAAAGGACATGACAAGTTGAAAAGGCTCACACTAGCCAAAGATGGAACAACTGGGACACCGAAAAGAATGATATCTACCAAAACTCTGCTGCACAGTAAAAGGAAAAAATCCAGAGTTGATAATGATACTTAAAGAAAAAAAAAATGGGTTGTCTTTTGAGGATGCTAGAGAATCAACTCATTATTCTAAGTCTGACAAATAAAGGAAAAGTATCAAGGATTTATCACGGCTTTTCTGCAGGAATTATACATCATGGGATCAGTAGTTGATACTGGAAAAATCTTTAGGAGAAGAATTCTACCCAATAAATAAGTAAGATGATAGAATTAGAATACCACCATTTAGCAACCCCTAATGAAGTAATAGATCTGAGCAGTCATTATCAATGCCTGCTAAAAACCAGCAGGAGAAAAGTTGATGACAAACTGCCTGATAAATCTTAATGTCATGAAAAATAGAAGCTCTGGTTCTTTGCCTTCTCTGGGATGCCATAGAATGTCTACGCCACCTATGAAGCATTCTTGCAAAATAAATAAATAAATAAATAAATAAATAAATAAATAAATAAAAGGCATATGTCATCAAGTCTCCACTAGATCTATGACCATTTTACAGGTAATGGAGAGGGTGGAGGAACATATTAAACCACATCATGGAGGAAAACCAAAACTGTGCAACCATTTTCTTAACAAATAAAATAAGAGGAGAAATTCAAAAACATTCTATATGTTTGATAATTTTGAGAAGTAGTCTCAATTTCTTTAAATGTGATCACTGTATTATACTTATGCTTAACAAAGATTTCTGCTGAAGTTTTTACAGATAAAATGATACAATATCTAATTTTACTTCAAAAGAATCTATTGTGGGAGGCAGGAGGGGGTAAGAAAGGAAGTAAGACTGACCAAATGCTAATAACTCAAATGCTGAGAAGGCAAGATATAACTAAGATCGCAGCAGAACTGAAGGAGATTGAGACACAAAAAAACCCTTCAAAATATCAATGAATCCAGGAGCTGTTTTTTTGAAAAGATCAGTAAAACAGACCGCTAGCAAGACTAATAAAGAAGAAAAGAGAGAAGATTCAAATAGACGCAATAAAAAATGATAAAGGGGATATCACCACCGATCCCACAGAAATACAAACTACCATCAGAGAATACTATAAAAACCTCTATGCAAATAAACTAGAAAATCTAGAAGAAATGGATAAATTCCTGGACACATACACCCTCCCAAGACTGTAACAGGAAGAAGTTGAATCTCTGAATAGACCAATAACAGGTTCTGAAATTTAGGCAATAATTAATAGCCGAACAACCAAAAGAAGTTCAGGGCCAGATAGATTCACAGCCGAATTCACAGCTGGAGTGCAATGTCGTGATCTCGACTCACAGCAACCTCCGCCTCCCGGGCTCAAGCGATTTCTCCTGCCTTAGTCTCCCAAGTAGCTGGGATTACAGGCACCCACCACCACAGCCGGCTAACTTTTTGTATTTTTTTTAGTAGAGACGGGGTTTCACTATGATGGCCAGGCTGGACTCGAACTCCTGACCTCACGATCCGCCCTCCTCGGCCTCCTAAAGTGCTGGGATTACAGGAGTGAGCCACCGTGCCCAGCCTTATTTCTTATTTCTTATACCTTTCACTTTTTTGGCTTGGACCCCACCCCCAATAATATTTTGAATGAAAGTGGTGATAACAGACTTCTGTCTTGTCCTCAAACTCAAAGGGAAAGTATAATCTTTGCTGTGGGCTTTTTTGTAGTTACCCTTCATTAGACTGAGGAAGTGTCTGTCTATTCCTAGTTCACCCAGAAATTTTATCATGAATAAATGCTTACTTTCATCAAATGCTTACTCCACATCTGTTGAGATAATTTTTGATAATGTCTCCTTTTCCATTCTTGGCATTGGTTATCTGTGCCTTACATATTTTCTTCTTGGTCTGCATTGCTAAAGATTTTATTAATTTTATTAATTTCTGATTTACTGATTTTTATCTATTGTACGTATTTTTATTTCACAGATTTCTGCTCTTTCTTTTTTTTTTTTTTTTTTTTTTTCCTTCTCTGGGTATAATTTCCACCTTCTTGGGATACAAGTTAGATTATTGACTCAAATTCTCTTCTTTTCTAATATATTAGGCCATAAATTCCCTTCTTAGGATTACTTTAGTTGCATGCTATCATTTTTGATATGTCACAGTTTCACTGAGTTCAAAATATTTTCTATTGTTCACTGTGATTTCTTCTTTGTCTCATGGATTCTTCAGAACTATAATCCTTAATTTCCAAATACATGGGGGATTTTGTAGTAATGCTTCTCTAATTAATTATCTAGGTACCTTTCAAGTTTGTATTATGATCAGAGGATGTATTCTGTTTAATTTCAGATATTTGAAATTTGCTTTAAGACCCATATTCAATTTTTTAAAAAATTTTCCATGTGTGTTTGAAAAGAATTCTACAGGTGTTCACTGCAGTATTCTATATGACATGTAAGTCAAGTTTACTAATAGTGTTATTCAAAATTTCCATACCTTGACAATTGTTTTTCTGCTTGTTCTATCAATTACTGAGAGCTCTCCAACCACTTGTTATTCTATCACTTTTAGTTTCTCTCAATTTTTACTATATATATTTTGAGACTAGGTTATTACATGCAAAATTAAGATTACTTCCTAGTACATCGAACACTATCATCTTTTACTTTCAACTTTTCTGTATCCTTGTTTTCGATATTGCTATGGCTTGAATATGGTTTGTCCTCAACAAAACTCATGTTGAAATTTGAACTCAAATGTGGCAGTGTTGGTAGGTGGGGCCTACTGGGAGATATTCAAGTTACAGGGGTAGATTCCTCATGAATAGATTAATGCCCTCCAACGGTGGTGAGTTCTTACCCTCTCAGTAATGAATAAGTTCCTGAGAGAGCAGGTTGCTAGGGTCTGCCTTCCTCGGTTTCTCTCTCTCTTGCTTTTCTTGCTTTCCCTCTCACTGTGTGATCTCTTTGCATGTGCCTGCTTCCTTTCCACTTTCTGCCATGACTTGAAGCAGCCTGAGCCACTCAGCAGATGCAGCTGCTCAATCTTGAACCTTCCAGCCATCAGAATCATGAGCCAAACAAACCTCTTTTCTTTATAAATTGCCCAGCTACAAGTATTCTGTTATACAACACTAAATGGATTAAGACAGATGTGTTTCTTGAAAATATCATCTATTTGGGTTTAAATTATTACACAATTGACAATTTTAGTTCATTTACATTTGATGTGATGACTGATTCTTTTAGATTTAATGTAATGACTGATTATTTTAAATTTTAAGTCTGGAATCTTACTCAACAATTTTCGCTCAACCTACCTGTTCCATGGTTCTTTTTCTCTTCTTTTCCACTTTCCAAATTCAATTGAAAAATTCTATTATTCCAGCTTTTCTTCTATTCATTTAGAAGTTTTGTGTCCTTCTAGTTGTGTCTTTTGATAGCAATATGCATCCTTTGGCTTAACAAAATTTAATACTAATTTCTGCTTTTACCCTCTGATAGATAAGACTTTAGAATACTTTAACTCCATATATCTGCCCTTAAAAATGTACATGGCTTTTTTATATATTTTATATATTTTTATTTGTTTATTAAAGCCCCACAAGATATTATTATTACTATTGTATTCAATTAATATTTATTTAAATTTACCCATATGTTTTCCTTTTTTTTCTTTTGATCTTCATTCTTCTCTTTATCTCCAAATCTTCATCTGGGTATTCTTTATTTTTAATTTACATGGGTACATAATAGGTGTGTATATTTATGGGGTATGTGAGATATTTTGATACAGACATACAACGTGTAATAATCACATTATGATAAATGAGATATTCATCACTTCAAGCATGTATCATTTCTTTGTGTTACAAACATTCCAATTATACTCTTTTAGTTATTTTTAAATGTACAATAAATTATTGTTGACTGTAGTCACTCTGTTGTGGTAACAAATACTAGATCGTATTCATTCTATCTAACTATATTTTTGTACCCATTATCCCCCCTACACTTCTTCCCACCCCCCACACTTCTCCCAGCCTCTGCTAACAATCATTCCACTCTCTATCTCCATGAATTCAATTGTTTTAATTTTTAGCTCCCACCAATGAGTGAGAACATGCAAAGTTTGTCCTTCTGTGCCTGGCTTATTTCACTTAATCTCCTCCAGTTCCATCCACGTTGTTACAAACGACAGGGTCTCATTCTTTTTTATGGCTGAACAGTACTCCATTGTGTACAAGTATTGCATTTTCTTTATGCATTCATCTGTTGATAGACACTTAGGTTGCTTCCAAATCTTGGCTATTGTGAACAATGCTGCAACATGGGAGTGTAGATATCTCTTTGACATACTGATTTCCTTTCTTTTGGGTATATGCCTAACATTGGGAGTGCTGGATCATATGGTAGTTCTATTTTTAGTTTTTTGAGGAACCTCCATACTGTTCTCCATAGTGGCTGTACCAATTTACATTCCCACCAACAGTGTACAAGGGTTCCCTTTTCTCTACATCCTCAGCAGTATTTGTTATTCCGTCTTTTCGTTAAAAACCATTTTAACGGGGGTGAAATATCTCTTTGTAGTTTTGATTTGCATTTCTCTGATGATCAGTGCTGTTGAGCACCTTTTCACATGCCTGTTTGCCATTTGTATGTCTGCTTTTGAGAAATATCTATTCAGATCTTTTGCCAATTTTTAAATCAGTTTATCGGATTTTTTCTTATTGGGTTGAGCTCCTTATGTATTCTGGTTATTCATCCCTTGTCAGATGGATGCTTTGCAAATATTTTCTCCCATTCTGTTAGTTGTCTCTTTGCTTTGTTGATTGTTTCCTTTGCTGTGTGGAAGCTTTTTAACTTGATGTGATCCCACTTATCCATTTCTTCTCTGGTTGCCTGTGCTTGTGGAAATATTTGCCCCAGACCAGTGTCCTGGAGAATTTTCTCCATGTTTTCTTTTAGTAGTTTCATGATTTTAGGTCTTAGATTTAAGTCTTTAATACATTTTTATTTGATTTTTATATATGGTGAGAGAGAGTGGTCTGATTTCATTCTTCTGCGTATGGATATACAGTTTTCCCAGCACCATTTATCGAAGAAACTGTCCTTTCTCCAATACATGTTCTTGGCACGTTTGTTGAAAATGAGTTCACTGTAGATGTATGGATTTATTTCCGGGATCTCTATTCTGTTCCATTGGTGTATGAGTCTAGTTTTTTTATGATTTTTTTCCTTAATAGCAAAATAATACATGTCTTGAAAAACATGGAAAATGCAGGATAGAAAATACAGAAAATACAATTGAGAAGCTTTATGAGCATTTTGATCATCAAACTGCAAGTCACAGTTGCCCTGTCTCTTGCAGATGACCCTTATGCATCGCCCTGTTCCTGAGGACAACCCTGAAGATGAGTCTTCATTGAGCACCTTCTGGAGGTTGGGAGCTTTTAGAGCAAGGCTTTGCAATGTAGCAGGAGGTAGCTGTGGTCTTACTTGTTTCCACTTGTAGGAACTAGGCTTCCAAGAGGCTAACTCATGACCAATGCCTCACAGCTGGTAAACAATGATTCCAATGGTCTGGGGGTCCCTAGGCCTCGTTCTCTCTACTTGGGGCTTTCAGTTCCCTCAAGCCTGATTATCTGCCCTCTTCAAAGTGCTGCTCAGAGGGTCTGGGGCTCAACAATAAAAGGTGGGATGGGTCCCAGGGATAGATGAGGTGGTCACACCCACCAGTCCATGGACTCTTTGGGACAAGCCCTGACGATGACCCTACAGTGAAGCAGACCCTTACCCAGGGTCCTCTTGTCCTCCTGACTCTCCCACCCCAGCCACTGCAGCTCAAGGACTCGGAACTTGGACTTGGTGAGGCAGGAGGAGAGAATTTCCGTGGAGAAGGGCATTTCCAGGGCGATGAGGAGACCCTGCCGGCACAGACTCTCCAAGAGCTGACATTCCCTCCAGGACAGCCAGGCCAGGGGCAGAGAGGCCCCTTAAGATCAGCCTGATCTTGCGCATGTCTCAGGGGTAGCAGCTGATGGCCAGCAGGGTGCTGTCGCAGAGAGAGTACAGCCCAGCAACTCAAGCCCCTGCAGGTAGCTGAGCGCCTGCAGGCTGGAGTCCAGCCACTGCTCCCTTACGCGGTAGGTGCGCCCCACCAGAGAGCGCAGGGCCTGGAAGCCTGACAGGCTTTGCTGGTGCTCGTCGCTGAAGGCAGGGACGCAGTTCAGCATGATGCATTCGAGCAGGGGCAGCACAGTGGGATTCGGCTGCCTGAGGAGCTAGACCATGGAGATCTCGCAGCTGTGCAGCTCCAGGGTTCTCAGGGCGCTGGGCAGCCTGGTGATGGGCACCGTGCTCAGGTCGGCTGCGTGCAGGCAGAGGAGCTTCAGTTTGGGGCACTTCTGGCTCAGAGATCTCATCAGGAGAGGAGACAACTGGGGGACCTGGAGCCAGAGAACAGGTAGCCGCCCATCTGCAGGGAATGGAGCCAGAATGCCATGTACCTGCCAAGCAGGTGCCACATGACTTTAAATCGCACCGTGTAGAGCGTAAGGTCGACGTGTCGCCACAGCCACCGTCGTCCACCAGCCTCTTCCAGCGGTGACAGACCCTGAGGAAAGGGATCTGCGGTGAGAACGACCCAGGCCCCCGGCGGGACCCGCATCTCCAGGTACCAGGTGCGCCCTCCGCCCGGCCTTCCCCGCCCCCACCCCGCCCCGTCCCCCGAAGGCGGGGACGGGGCTGCACCTGGAGACCCGGATCTGGTCCCAGACCGGGAGGTAAGAAAAGATCTCTGGAGCTGTGTCTGTGTTTATGCCACTACTGTGCCCTTTGGGTTACACTAGATCAGTGTAATATGAAGTCAGATAATGTGATTCCTCCAGTGTTGTTCTTTTTCTCAGGATAGCTTTGGCTATTCTGGGTCTTTTGTGGTTTCATATACATTTTAGGATTTTTTTTTCTATTTCTGTGAAGAATGTCATCGGTATTTTGATAGGGACCGCATTGAATCTGTAGATTACTTTGTAGCTTGGACATTTTTAAAATACTGCTTCTTCCAATCCATGAACATGGAATATACTTCCTTTTTTTTGTGTCCTCTTCAATTTCTTGCATCAGGGTTTCATAGGTTTCATTGCAGACATCTTTTACTTCTTTGGTTAAGTTTATTCCTAGTTATTTCATTTTTATTTGTAGCTATTGTAAATGGGATTACTTTCTTGATTTTGTTTTCAGACTGTTTGCTGTCAGCATATAGAAATGCTACTGGTTTTTTGTACGTTGATTTTTGTATCCTGCAACTTTACTGAATTTATTTATTAGTTCTAATAGTTTTGGGATGTATTTTTTTAGTTTTTTCAAATGTAAGATCATATCGTCTGCCAACAGGAATAATTTCACTTCTTCCTTTCAAGATTGGATTCCCTTTATTTTTTTCTCTTGTCTGATTGCTCTAGCTAGGACTTCCAGTACTATGTTGAATAACAGTTGTGAAAATGGGCATCCTTGTCTTGTTCCAGATCTTAGAGGAAAGGCTTTCAGTTTTTGCTGTGATATATAGCCATTTGGGTGTTCTTTAGACAGAAGGAAAATCTTCTATCTAGAATAATTTTCCTTCTTTCTAAAGAATAACCTTTAGAATTTTCATTTGTGTGAGTCTGCTAATGACAAATTTTCTAAAGTTAGTGCTTCCTTGAAAGGTCTTTACCCTCGTTAAAGGAAAATATTTTCATTAGGCTTAGAATTTAAGGTTGGCAATTTTCTTTTTCAGCACTTCAAAATATGATCCCATTGTCTTCTGGTTTCCACCATTCCCGTCAATTGTGAATTAAATTGTTGCTTCTTCAAAGGCAATCTTTTTCTTAACCTGGCATTTTATTTTTAAACTGGTTTTTGTTAATATTGTCATGATATACCTAAATGATTTTATTTATATTTATCTTGATTTGGATTTATAGGGCTTCTTGTGGCTTGATGAATTTCGTTAGTTATGGGAAATTCTTATCTCTAATTTATTCAGATTTTGCTCCCACCCCATCCCCTTTCTCCTCTTTTTATGTAACTATAACTACTCATAAGGTAGAGCTTTTCACTTCATCCTCATGGTTTTCACCCCATTCTCATTTTCCATCCTTTTTGTACCTCCGTATTTCCCTCTGGATATTTTCTTTAACCCATCAGCCTGTTCCTAATTCCCTCATCAGTTGTGTCAATCTGCTCTTAAACCTGACTACTGAGATTTTCCTATTTCTGTCATTAAATTTTCTCTACCAGATTTTCTGTTTGATTTTTTATTTATAGTTTCCACATCTGAAGAAATTCTCAATCTCATTCTTTGCCATCTTCACCAAAGTACATTTATTTAAAATTCTATATCTGATCATGTCAATGTCTGGAGCCTTTGTGAATCTATTTCCATTGTGCTATCTTTGTCAGCTTTCACTTATGCCTCCTATCTAGATTTTTTTTTTTTTTTTTTTTTTTAGTATGCCCTGAATATTGTATTTACAAAATTCCTTGTAGAAGTAACTTAAGGCCTTAAATGATGATACTATGTTTCTCTAGGAGAGATTTAATTTTCCTTAGCTGGTGCCTGGGGATCACCTGCAAGGATCAACTTCTCATTTGCCTTTCCATGCTTCTAGAGTGCAACCCTTTGTGGTTCCAGCCCAAACTGGGGAAAAGAACTACTAGAACTCTTTCTCAACTTTGGTGGGCCCTGGACACCAATCCCTGTTGCTTTAGCTTCAAAGGGTATCAAAACCATTACACACTGCCTTTAATCTCAGCCCTTTGGAGGCTAAGGCAGGCAGATCATTTGAGGTCAGGAGTTCGAGACCAGCCTGGCCAATATAGCAAAACCCCATCTCTACTAAAGATAGAAAACTTAGCCAGGCATGGTGGTGCACACCTGTAATCCCATAATCCCAGCTACTAGGGAGGCTGAGGCAAGAGAATCTCCTGAACTCTGGAGGCACAGAGGTTGCAGTGAACCGAGATCACGCCACTGCACTCCAGCCTGGGCAACAGAGTAACTCTGTCCGCCCCCAAAAAAACCGTTACACACCCACTTGACCTCTCAGACTCTATTACCAGGAAAAGAAGAAAAGAAGCCCCAGCTACAGGATCATCTCTCCGAGCCTTGCCCCATCTCTAGATCCTGGCCTTGGGATCGTCACTATCTTGTTAGCTCTCTGGGATCTTTAAGCAGAAAGATGTGCTTCATTTGTTGGCTTGTTTTCAAATTGTACTCAGCAGAAGGGTCAATCAGAGTTACTTTCTCTACCATTACTGAAGGCAGAATGCACTTAAATATAATTATCTTCTTTATTTTTAATTTTAAATAAGAGGAGCTAGGAAAACAAAAAGCTTCCTAATTCTTCCTATTCCCAAATGGTTCCTCAATTTGTAATTACTTAATCTAGAGGAACTAAATACTCATTTGACCAAATTAATTTCTTTTAGAACGCATTAATTCAAACAAGTGGTCATATCAGAATATTAATGTGACTTTCACTTCAATCAAAACTGTGCTTCATAGCCACAAAGTTTATCATCACTGATATAACCATAAGAATACTAGATAGATATACACCCCGTAAGAAAAATTTAACTTTGAGTTGTTCATTGAGATTATGATTTTTTTTTTTTTTTTTTTTTTTTTTTTGAGACGAAGTCTCGCTCTGTTGCCCAGGCTGGACTGCAGTGGCCGGATCTCAGCTCACTGCAAGCTCCGCCTCCCAGGTTTACACCATTCTCCTCCCTCAGCCTCCCGAGTAGCTGGAACTACAGGCGCCCGCCACCTCACCCCGCTAGTTTTTTGTATTTTTTAGTAGAGACAGGGTTTCACTATGTTAGCCAGGATGGTCTCGATCTCCTGACCTTGTGATCCACCCGTCTCGGCCTCCCAAAGTGCTGGGATTTGAGATTATGATTTTAATAAAACAGATTAAAGATATTTCAAAGCTTGTGTAACTATTTTAAACTTTTCAAAATCATTACATAACTATAGTAGCTCAAGCACTAATTCAAAATTGCCATTCCTGTCCAATAATGAGTTTTTCTAATTTTACTCTACTCAAATTTTAACCATTTAAGAAAAGCTGATTTAAATAAAAAACATATTTTATGATCAGAAAACTTTGATCTTTAGAACCTCTTCAAGTTAGCATTTGAGACTAAGAAATTGCTTTTTAATCTTTCAAATTCATTCACCATTTAACAAACATTTGTTGAGCACCAACTATACGTCAAACATACAAGTATATTACAAAGTTCCTTTTAAAAATATATCAGACTCTTGCTCATTTACTTTGCTGATTTATGTGCCATGTTAAACATTACTATCTGTAATACAATCAGTGAAAAGAATATTTCCCAGTTCTCTGTGTAATGTGTCTTTTTAAGACAGCCTTGAAATTTAATCCAATGTCTGCATTACCTTCCTCATAAAAGGGGACAAATGCAATTGATAGTAAATGACATCAACATTCTTTTCTACTCACCCAGCAAAAATTATGACCTGTGGTTGGAATATTTCTAAAGCAAGTCTATAGCTAATTGGAACTTGTCTCTACAGCAGGGTTCATTTGAGAAGTGGATAAGGATTGTAGAAGTAACAGATTAGGTATCTGGCTTGCCAGAGTCATAGATGCCCTCTTAAGTGAGGAAATGAAAGTTGAATGAATGTTAGGAAAGTTTTAAGGTCCCAGCTAGCTAAGGCCAACTCAAGTCCAGAATCCATTTCTATAGCTAAGGCCAACTCAAGTCCAGAATCCATTTCTATAGCTAAGGCCAGCTCAAGTCCAGAATCCATTTCTATCTCCCAGGTCAATCTTTTTTGTAGCACACAATGAAATTGAGCATATTGATTCTATAACTGATAGCTTCTGAATGTGTTTTCACTGGTGTGTATATACAAATAATTTTGTTGAATGTTTTGAGGTCTGGGGGTCCTTTTCTTTTTATCATTTCAAACAGAATAGAGAAAACACCAATTTCTGAAGACCTATAATCATCAAGTAGGCTCATGTTCAAGTTGGGAAGACTATTTTTATCATTTTGTGTCTATAAGAAATTCAGCAGTATCTGAGATGGTTCAGATGAACCTTATGTTCATTTTTATGTTTCTTTAATAGCATAATAAATAGGCTGGGAGGAAAGAGGGAAGCATCCCTTCCTTCACAGTGGTGCAGCAAAGTTAGGATTGTCCCAGAGAAGACCATGGCTAGATGACAAGATTTTCAGCACTTCTTTCCTACTGTATTTTTTGTTTGTCTTCAAATTACAGGTCCCCTTTTGGAAAAGTAAGATAACACAAATAAGGACAAAGTAATGGATGTTTAAAAATGTTTCTGTTGTGTAAGCCTTTTGCCAAGTTATTCTCTACCGCAGTCTCTAGATCAGTGGTTCTCAACCTCAGAAGCACAATAACATATGCTGAGGAGCTTTAAGGAATGCTGATGCCTGGGCCATCCCCAGGAAGCCCAATTTCTTGGTCTGGAGTGGGGCCTGGTCATGGGGATTTTTTTTTAAGCTCCCACAGTGATGTGGAGCTGGAGCTGACAGCCACTGCTCTCTGCATTGCTCTAGTCAAGAGGGACAACTTCCATTAGTAGCAAAAACAGGGAACCTGTTCTTTATAGTGTGGGCTTGCTTTCTCTAAATGAATTACAGAAGGGCTGATACTCTCTCATATAAGATAAAGTCCTTTTCTTTTGTTAGAAATTTTTCACCACCTGACTCCTTCAAAGATTGGTCCGTGGTCTCAAACCACCTAGCAAAACCTTAGCTGTCCACGCAGAATTGGTAAGACTCTAGGGTCAGGTTTCAGCCAAAGAACCTTACAAATGCAAGGTCTGAGAACTCTAACTTCCCCCAAATGACCCTTTCATCTATTAACTCAGAAATCTTATTCAGGACAAAACAAAATAGAGAACAAAGTATAAGAGAAACGTTCATTCAATTTGCCCAGTTTTGATGTAAAATGTCACCTTAATTTTACTACCACCAACCTAACATTTTAAATACCATTTTCTTCTGAAAACACGACTTCTTTTCATTTGAGTTTGTATAGGCAATGGAGGAAAATTAGCATGGTTGTATCCACTTTATAGATGGAGAAATGCACATCTAGTTTCTGTGATCTATTCAAAGTCACCAGTCACCGACAGAATGAAAAAGTCAAAGCTATGTTCTTTCTGATGTTCTACAATTCATACTAAAAAATATTCTACCAAGATATTTACCTGAAGATGTATTTTAGGAATCATGATTTAAGGCTAGATCACAAAATTCAGTGAAATTTAAAAGAGCCATAAAAAGAATAAATCTGGAACAAAATAAATCCTGCAATTTGATGGATAGGCCTCTATGATCTGTAAAGACACATACAAATTATATGTGGTTTTACCCTTTAGTTTTACCATCACTGACTTTCAAAATGAATTTTGTCTCATTATATTTATAATTTCTCTTAACAGATAGCTAATAGAAATAATGTGACAAAATGATAAGTATGGGGGGAATTACAAGTGATTGTTACTGAGGAAGGGCATAGAAATTTATTTTCTAGAAAATTTCCAAGAGGATTTACAGACTTCTGTCCCCAAATACTCTGAACTAGTAGAGACAGCAAATTAGACTCTTTCAGCATAGTGACTCTACATAGTTTCTGGAGACGAAACTAAATACGCTTCACACAATCTATCTTGCATTAAGACAATGAAAATGTTCCTCCTCCTAGCCCTCCCTCAAAAAAAAAAATATCCAAACAGAAGGAATGGTGAGAATAATTATTTATCTCTCCTCATTCTTGGTTTTAGTAGATATTGATGGACTACATTAGTTTTTTCTCCAGAAACTATGTAGTCCAAGCCCAGGAAGATGTTCAACTATAGTTTCAGATTGCGGGTCCAGGTCTCAGTACCAATAAATACTGCTGAAGTGTCTTGAGTACTATTAAAGGAAAGTGAACATCGAGGCTCTGGTGGCCATATACCTTGTTGCAGGGCATTGGGGGAGGACTTACCTCTTTTCCCAAACTTTATTTCCATTAAGAGTCAAATAACATAAAGCCCACTGATCCATATCCTACATACATCAAAAAGCAATGATAATGTTGCCAACAAGAAATAAATCAAGAAGCGTTCAGGCTCCAAGTAACCCAGAAGGCCCCAAGCTCAACAGGGGAAGAAACACAAACTCCGCTCTTCCATAACCCTCTGAGAATAAGCCCCAGAATGATAATACCTTGGCTGCGTTCAAAACTCAGCTCTCTGGACAAAAGCAACTTTTCCATTCTGCACTTATTTTTTGTAACTCATTCAGAGGTTCAAAGTTAGGCTAAATATATTTTTTTTCCAAAAATTAAAAGATTCTTTTAAAGTAAGCAAATAAGCTTGAAAAATACTTGGGAGAAATAGGAAGCTCTATTTTCAACTAAACAGATTTCAAATTTCTGTACTGAAATCAAACTAAAAAGTTTTTTACCTCATTGCTGCTTCATGACTATTTCCCCTTTGTAGTTT
Organism: Theropithecus gelada; assembly: GCF_003255815.1. Lineage (NCBI taxonomy): Eukaryota > Metazoa > Chordata > Mammalia > Primates > Cercopithecidae > Theropithecus > Theropithecus gelada. The sequence goes on from NC_037681.1 coordinate 88,690,057, forward strand.
GAGAGATTTATTATATGTATGGAGATATATACGGTACTCACTTCGGAACTAAGCCATTGTACATTTATAGAAATGGTATGAAATCTTCAAAGAGGCTCACATTACTTAAAATCTGCTTGCTAAGTGATTTTTTAAAAGAAAAATGAAAAATTCTCAACTACGAACAGGGTCTCTCCAAACTCTGATTTTTCTCTAAGAATGCTCTTTAAAACAGGCTATCAAAGGAAGAGACTCTTCCATTGTCCCTTGTCATTAAAAATCTCTCTTGGCAAGTTCTCACTAACTAGTTTTACTTAGTATCTGACTTGGATTCTTTTTTTACCATTATAAATACCATTATTGCATAGAAATCTTGGAAGATATTTTTGTGACCAAAAGAAACTGAAAAAGGAGAAATTTACAGTGTGGCTTTGGTAATAATAAAGCATAAATTTAACTTTTCACACTTAGGGTAACATATTAATATTTAGTCATGAGATCTGCTTGGGTCTCCTCTGCTGTAGATAGCTGTCAAGTTTTAATCACTGTATCGTTTTCTTTCCACCATCCATGAAATACAAAGAATAGCTTTCACTTCATTTTTGTGTACACAAAAGCATGATAGAAAATCTTCTATGTTCTTTTGCTGCCATCCAGTGGTTCTGATTGATAAATGCAATGATGATAAATCTAACATGAGACGGAAAAATATATGAATCTGAAAGAGATACACATACACCTTCAAGAAAGCCTAAAGCAGGCCGGGCGCGGTGGCTCAAGCCTGTAATCCCAGCACTTTGGGAGGCCGAGACGGGCGGATCACGAGGTCAGGAGATCGAGACCATCCTGGCTAACACGGTGAAACCCCGTCTCTACTAAAAAATACAAAAACTAGCCGGGCGAAGTGGCGGGCGCCTGTGGTCCCAGCTACTCGGGAGGCTGAGGCAGGAGAATGGCGTGAACCCGGGAGGCGGAGCTTGCAGTGAGCTGAGATCCGGCCACCGCACTCCAGCCTGGGCGACAGAGCCAGACTCAGTCTCAAAAAAAAAAAAAAAAAAAAAAAGAAAGCCTAAAGCATGAAAATCCAAATTGTTAAAAGTGATACGTTTTCAATGGGATAGTTACATTATAAAATGTTCCTCTGTGTTGCACGAAGATTGAGGGAAAACCTCCCCTAGATTGTAAGTTAAAGCAAGAGTGAGGACACTGAACTTCGCTCTCCCATTGTCACAGACTAGCTAGGCATCAGCACTTAGTAGGCACTCAAGAAACACTTGCTTACCACAGCTTTTCTCTTAACTGATTCATTAAAATGCTAATTATAATCACGAGTGGGGGAAGCACAATGCAAAGTTTTTTGCAGTTGAGTGTAATTTAGCCAATTGTCTCCTGGTGTGGGGATTTCTTACTTTCTATACAGAGCAGTTTTACATAGCGGTGAGCAGGAATTGGAGGGGGAGAGAGAGTTTGTAAGTTTAAGGAAAGAATTATTTTTAAGAAATATAACCAGGTGTATCAATACTATGTTTCTTGAATAGTTTTAAGATGGTCTAAGCTGGAGAACAAACTGCCAAACATTATCAAAAATGGCTATTCAGGGCCAGGCAGGGTGGCTCATGCCTGTAACCCAAGGACTTTGGAAGGCAGAGGTGGACAGATTACTTGGGGCCAGGAGTTCAAGACCAGCCTGGCCAACATGGTGAAACCCAATCTCTACTAAAAACACAAGACTTAGCCTTCCATGGTGGTGCGTGCCTGTAATCCCAGCTACTCGTGAGACTGAGGCATGAGAATCGCTGCAGCCCAGGAGGCGGAGGTTGCGGTAAGCAGAGATCACGCCACTGCACTCCAACCTGGGTAACAGAGTGAGACTGTGTCTCAAAATTTACAAAAAACTAACAAAAAAAAAGCTAGTCAGAATTTTTCTATTGCTGACACTAGCAATAGAGCACACCATCAAAAATGTGATGTGGCTCCAAATTATGTAGTCGATATGCAAGTGTAACACTGACACCACCCTAACCCAAACTGAAACCAGCGAGACAAGTGTTTGAAAACTCAGTGCAAGTTTGGCCAATCAGCAAATAGAATTCATGACTGACCTAGGTCCTCTCCTCCGGTAAAACCTCCTCCATGTAGCTCCTCGGCCAGTATTTAGGCTTAAAGGGAAGACAACAGTGGTTAAGGCGCAGCCTCCAGAATGGCCCCACATCCTAGCCTCACTAACTGCATAATCTTGGACAAGGCCTAGCCTGAGTCTTGATAACTTTACCTGTAAACAGAAAATAATACCCACCTCAACTGGCTTCTTGTGGAGATCACAAATGAGGAACACAGTGCCTGGCAAAGACTCAGTGTTAGCTGCCATAAATGCATATATACCACACGCACACATACATGGCATTAACGGACACACACATAGAACAGATACTATTCAGAGTAGAGGGAATGATTGGAGAATCTTTCTACTCCGTTGTAAATCATTTATTACATTTAATAACCTATACTTTAAAGACTAGTACAAAAAAATAAACATTGTGCCTGGGTTCAGATGCGAAAATGACAATCCAGTGGGAATTTTAAGATCTCACTTATTCCACTTTATTCACTTTATCATAATAAAAGGCAAAAATTTTAAAACAATTGAGAAGGGCATCAAAAACAAGACCTCAGTAAATTCAATTATACTTCCCAACTCACATGTTAACAAGCATTTCTTATTTATCTCTGACAAAAAGATCTATCCGTGGAAGAGGATTCTTACTCTTTGCCTTTTAGGAAGTTGAACATATTGAAAATGTCTTCCAATGCGTCAGGGAATTCAAGGAATTTCAAGATGTATTTTAAGTTAAAGTCCAAGTCTTATTCCAAATGAAATGTTCTATTTCCCAGCATCTCAGGAGCCAGACCCTAGTCCTTTCCAATTTTCTTATTAAGAAATTTAAGATTTTTCTACATCTCATTTGATTATTTACATCATATTTTTTAATCTCTACAAAAATGTATGGCAGAACCCATAAACAAAAGCTTGAAAAGCAAATTACACCACCACTGAATGCTGGTGAGGAGGGGGTGCAATGGCAACTCGCATTCACTGCTGCTGGGAATGCAAAATGGTATAGCCACTTTGAAGGGCAGTTTGGCAGTTACAAAACTGAATATACTTTTAACATAGAATCTAGCAGTTACACTCCTTAGTATTTGCCCAAATGAACTGAAAACTTATGTCCACACAAAAACCTACACATGATGTTTACAGCAGCTTTATTCGTATTTGCCAAAACTTAGAAGGAACCAAGGTGCTTTCAGTAAGTGAAGGATAAATAAATGGGTGGTATACCTGGACAATGGAATACTTCTTAGTGCTAAAAAGAAATGAGCTATCAAGTCATGAAAAGACGTGAAGGAAACTGAAATGCAATTATTAACTGAAAGAAGCCAATCTGAAAAAGTTACATACTGTATGATTCCATATGACATTCTAGAAAAGGAAAAATTATGAAGACATTAAAAAGGTCAGTGGTTGGCAGAGGTGGGAGTGGGAAGAGGGATAAATAGGTGGAGCTCAGTGAAACTACTATGTGATACTACAACGGTGGGTACATGTCATTATTTATTTGTCCAAACCATGGAACATACAACACTGAGAGTGAACCCCAATGTAAATGATAAACTTTGGGTGATTATGACGTGTCAATGTAGGTTCATCAGTTGTAATAAATGTGCCATTATGGTATGTGATGTTGTTACCGGAGAAGATTGTGGTGTATGGGGACTGGGGTCTAGAGGAACTTTCTGTGAATCTAAAATTGCCCTAAAAATAAAGTTTACTAATTAATTTTTTAAATTATATACAAAAGGGAAGAGGAATACAGGCAAAAACAAAAAATCCCACACAATTATAGAATGGTTTCTGTAAATGTCAAGGCAGTATGTAACAATTAAGCTTAGCAAACCAAACTTTAAGATATGTATTAAGCTGTACACAGTACTTACCACAAAAGAATTAACACATACTTTATCACTATTTCCAAAAGATGCTTTTAACATCTTTTTTCAATGTTACATATTTTAGGCTGGGTGCGGTGGCTCACGCCTGTAATCCCAGCACTTTGGGAGGCCAAGGCAGGCGGATCACCTGAGCTCAGGAGTTCGAGACCAGCCTGACCAACATGGTGAAACCTTGTCTCTACTGAAAATACAAAACTTAGCCGTGCACAGTGGCGGGCGCCTGTAATCCCAGCTACTCAGGAGGCTGAGGCAGGAGAATCGCTTAAACCGGGAGGTAGAGGTTGCAGTGAGCTGAGATCACACCACTGCATTCTAGCCTGGGAAACAGAGTGAGACTCCATCTCAAAAAGAAAAAAAAAGTATATATTTTAATTCTGTTAAGTTACTGTAAATGCCTAGCTGAAAGAATAAAATTTAATTACAGGTATTTCTAATGTTACATATTTAGGCAACATCACATAGCTGGGAAACCTCAAATAACAACTTTTGCTAAAATAATTTTTTTTTTTTTGAGATGGAATCTCCCTCTGTCGCCCAGGCTGGAGTGCAGTGGTGGGATCTCGGCTCACTGCAACCTCTGCCTCCCAGGTTCACGCTGTTCTCCTGCCTCAGCCTCCCGAGTACCTGGGACTACAGGTGCCTGCCACATAGCCTGGCTAATTTTTTGTATTTTTAGTAGAGACGGGGTTTTACCATGTTAGCCAGGATGGTCTTGATCTCCTGACCTCGTGATCCGCCCTCCTCGGCCTCCCAAAGTGCTGGGGTTACAGGCGTGAGCCACTGTGCCCGGCCTTGCTAAAATAAAATTTTAAGTGGTATCAATAACTAAGAAAGTATTAGGTTAGCCTTTATTAGTGTTGTCTACAAATTTTAAAAGGTGATAGATAAAATCTAGCAATTCCGATTATATAAACCCAAATTTCAATTGTTCTTAGGACAAATTCTAAAATGATGTTACATTTTGCCACATCTCTGATGAGGTATAATATTTAGTAATATTCAATTTCCATTATAATCCAGTTAGGTTCCAGTGAGACAACAGATTATAAACACATTTCCTACAAACTAACCTCCCCTGATGAAAATTAGGTACAATAAAAATCCCTTTCAATTTAGCATTATTAAGACATTCAAGCAAAGATCACACCATCACTTACATATGATAACCCTACGGCTGCCGTGTCTAAACTTACCTTGATAAGATTTAGAAGTTTCAAAATACCATGGAAGGTAGATTTGAAAGAGACCTACTTCCAAATAAGAGTTCTTATTCTCTAACTATATCTGGAATGCAACTTGTCTAAAAGTAAACTGAGCCTAAATTTAGGAAACATATTAAATGCCTACAGACTATATATATATGAATGATAATGAAATATTTGCCACCACATTTAAGTATTCTTATATTATTTCCCCATCATTCAAATGTTGTATTGCTTAAAATTTCAGTAACTAAATAACTCTTATTCACGGGAGTACCTCATTGTCATGCTGCTTCTTTGAATGAATTTTGTTGCTGGTCAGTACAACTTTTTTTCTCTTTCGTTTTATCAAAGAAATTATGTTTATGACAAAAACAAAAACATCCACCATGAGAATCTGATGGGGGAAAAAAATAGAAACAGAAAAAAATAGAAAAAAAACGACCTACTTCACTCCTGCTGGTGTGAAGGACTCTCACTTGTAAACCTTTCCTGTCTTTAGTTCTGGTGATAACCTTCCTAACACTCACCTACATTTGCTGTATCACTAGGATATCCTCTACTAGCTCCCCAACCTGAAAACTCAGGATTTAATTTATACTAATTTCTCCCAACTCCTTCCAATTTTTGATAGAAGAATTAAAAAGAATAAATCACCATTACCTTTGAAACTTAAATAAACGTAAGACCGTATTCATCCACCGGTTTTGTACAGCATCTGTATTTCTCACCACATAAGGATGCCCCTCTAATCTATTCCCTATTTCTAACTCACTTCTGCCTATTCTACCTTTACTTCTATACTGGCAAGGTCAATTTCATTTACTTTCTTGTTTTATCTATAATTTGATTCTAAACGCTGAAAACCAATAAAGCAACATTTACAATTTAAAAAAAAATAAAACTTAAACTGGGCCCAAACTATTAAGAGTATGAACCCACTTTGACCCTAAATCATTAAGGTTAAGAGTCCACCTCTGAGTTCTCGCTCTCTTTTTTTTTTAATAGAGATGGAGTCTCCCTATGTTGCCCAGGCTGGTCTCAAACTCCTAAACTCAAGCAATCCTCCCGCCTTGGCCACCCACAGTGCTGGGATTACAGACATGAGCCACCGCGCCCAGCCTCTGAGTTGTCTAATACCTAACTTACTTTTTTTTTATTTTTTAAGACAGAGTTTTGCTCTTGTTGCCCAGGCTGGAGTGCAATGGCGCAATCTCAGCTCACCGCAACCACTGCCTCCTGGGTTCAAGCGATTCTCCTGCCTCAGCCTCCCGAGTAGCTGGGATTACGGGCATGCGCCACCATGCCAGGCTACTAATTTTGTCTAATACCTAACTTTAAAGAAAGAAAACTGGGACAGGCGCCGTGGCTCACGCCTCTAATCCCAGCACTTTGGGAAGCTGAGGTGGGTGTATCACTTGAGGTCAGGAGTTTGAGACAAGCCTGGCCAACATGGTGAAACCCCATCTCTACTAAAAATACAAAAATTATAGCTGGACGCGGTGACATGCCTGTAATCCCAGCTACACAGGAGGCTGAGGCAGGAGAATCGCTTGAACCTGGAAGGCGGAGGTTGCAGCGAGCTGAGATCCCACCGCTGCACTCCAGCTTGGGTGACAGAGTGAGACTCCGTCTTAAAAACCAAAAAAATAAAAAATAAAGAAAACTGAATACCACACTATACAGTTAAGAATTTATTGGCCGGGCGCGGTGGCTCACGCCTGTAATCCCAGCACTTTGGGAGTCCGAGGCGGGCGGATCACAAGGTCAGGAGATGGAGACCACGGTGAAACCTCGTCTCTACTAAAAATACAAAAAATTAGCCGGGCGCGGTTGTGGGCGCCTGTAGTCCCAGCTACTTGGGAGGCTGAGGCAGGAGAATGGCGGGAATCCGGGAGGCGGAGCTTGCAGTGAGCTGAGATCCGGCCACTGCACTCCAGCCTGGGCGACAGAGCGAGACTCCGTCTCAAAAAAAAAAAAAAAAAAAAAAAAAGAATTTATATACACATACAATTTTTTTAAGAAATCTCTTATCTGGATGAATCCAATACGAGATTTTTTAAGTGGTGTGTGCTCATCCAAGAGGACAAATTATACACAACTTCTGGCTGATTTTTTTCAGGATTTTCATTATTTGAACCTGACTGTTGCATTACATTAGGGAAAGATCACATGGCAGATGATGATAATAGGCTTGGTGAAAATCTCCTCTCCATGGAAACCTGACAGGATTTTCTTTAAGTAAATTTCTTCAAGCACGATAAAGATTAAGAGATGGCATACTCAACACTCAATCATAACTGACAATATCTGTCAGAAAGGTCTGAACATTTTGGCTTCAGAAAGAGTATAACAGACCCTTGACATTTCAAGGTGTAAGTTCTAAGATCTTTGCCCAAATTAAAAAGCATTCTTCAATAACTTTACCCAGGTGCCTGGTTTTCTTCAGAATTACACGTTCATCTTGGGCCAAAGATTTTTACACATATTTTCACACCCAGGTTATTAATCTTCTCAAGTGTCAACTCATCTAATGGCCATTGTGTGTTTCCTAGGGCTGCCGTAACAAAGTATCAATAAGTGGGTGGCTTACACAACAGAAATGTGTGTCTGGCAGTTCTGAAGGCTAGCAGTCCAAAGTCACAGGATCAGCAAAGCTGGTTCCGTCCGAGGATTATGAGAATCTGCTCCAGGCCTCTCATCTAGCTTCTGGTGATTGCTGGCAATCTCTGGTGTTCCTTGGCTTACAGAAGCATAATCCCAACCTCTGCCTTAACCTTCACAGGGTGTTCTCCCTGTGTGCATGTTATTTGTGTCCTAATTTCCCAGTTTTATAAAGGCATATTGGATTAAGATCCACCCTAATGACCTCATCTTTACTAATAACATCTACTATGGCCCTATTTCTAAATAAGGATACATTACGAGGTATTGAGGCTTAGGACTTCCATCTATGAATTTTAGGGGAACACAATTCAAGCCATAGAAGCCATTTATTGCATGATAAAAAGTCTGACAACTCCCAACCACTTCAACCATGTTTGGATAACTGCTGAAATCTCCTATACCTAAAACAGAACGTGGTACACAGGAGGAGTTCAATAAATATTTGTTGAATGAATGAGTGAATAAGTGAATCAGGGAAAAAACAACTGTGGATGCTAAGAGGTTAGCCAAGCTAAATCATTAGCTGACTAATGCCTTCCTGCATGGAATTTAGCAGGAATTAAGATTGTGTCTTGGCAAAATTACAAAATAACTGTATACTCCATGGACCTCTAAAAGTCACTCACAAATAGTAAAAATCACAAGTGTTAAAAGTCACAAATGTCAAAACCCACAAAATCCAGCAACTTTTAAATAATTATCTCTTTCTTAAGGGAAAAACAATAAAGTATCAAAACTAGGGAATGCAAGTTATTTCTGTTTAAATAAGTCAAGGAATTATTAGTGAAATTAAAGGCCACCAAATGAAAAAAATACCAGACACACATTAGAACATGGTCTATAGGCAATCCACTGCTCTAGCACTAAATCAGAGGTGATTCCTTGTTATAATTTTGCTATTTTAATAACTAAAGTTTTTTGAATAAGGTCCAAGACAAATGTACTCTATAGCAAATTGGGTATAACAAGCTTCTATTCTTTCTACAGTAACATTTTTCAACATAGCATCTCAATAGATACCTACATAACAAGAAATTGAAGGCATTCTTTCCTATTCCTGTTAATAATCTCATTCAAATCATATCACTATGACTTGCCTGGGTACTTGGCTTTAAAATATTGTATTACAATAAACTTGAAATTCAAGCTCTGGATAGGTCTACATTCATTTCAGCAGAAACATCTTGAAATGCTGAATTATCATCTTCAATTTTCTTGTCATTTATTGCAGCTGCCAAACTGAAACGGTACACCTTAAAGGCAACACTAAACTGAAAAGCAAATAATAAAAAAGAGTCTCTTAAATGTTTCATTCATAAAAGCTTATTCTTCCCACCATCAAATTTTGTATACTGTCTGAAATGTATCACTTTACAAAATTGACATCTTGCATGCAGTTATTCTGCTATGATAGATTTGCTAAACTTCAAGGCTTATTGTGGGGAGGGGGAGTAAAAACTAGCATCTCGTTTCAACCTTTTAAGAACAGATTACTAACACAGAGCTGGTTGCTTTAGGTTTCTAGCTGGGCAGGGAGTAGAGAGATATGAAGTTAAAAATTAAACCTCAATTGCCAATAGCTATCACTATAGCTCTCTTTTCTGAACACTTTACTAATCTTTCTGGCTGTGTTAAAAATTACGCCATAATCTCAGACTTCTTGAGGGAATAATAAAAAGTTATGCCATAAATAAGCACTTTAAAAAGGCACATCAAGTCAGAGGGTGGCTATTCCAAAGAGTAGTCTATGGCTGTACCCCTACTTTGATAGGAAAATCAACCTGCAAACCAAAAAACATTCAAACCATTTTCTTGAAATCCCACTAACAGGTAATATAATAGCAAATTATTCAAATGAAACGTATCTACAGAATTCCATCAAAAAATTCTGTATACTTTCCGCCAACATAATTGTTAATGACAACCATAAAATGCTAATATATAAAATAAACAAAATATGGCCTGTATTTCCAAAACTGGAGAGTTTTAGATCAGAATATAGGGAAAGATAAATGTTTATATTTGTAAATTATATTCACATCACATTGATATAAAATAGGTTGCTACCAAGATCATTCAGGAAAAGAGTCACTGAATTTATCTGAGCAGGTTTTCTAACTATGCTATGAAGGGAGAAAATGAGATGTCAGTGCTTTTTCTTCCCTTTATATACCAAATTTAACTATTACATGAGGCTCAGAGTCACTGTTCACATCTTTCTCAGTTAATGTCACTTTGCAAAGCCAGAATTTCTGGTTATTGAATAAAATTATAATTTTACTGTAAGATAAACTGAGTGATTCCTAAATTCCTTTTTCTCCAGTGACCTACTTAAGAAAAACGTATTTATATTCAATACACTGTCCATTTTTGAAGTCTTTCCTACACTTCTGGTCAATTTCAAATACCTTATTTAGAAATAATGCCAATCCATTTCTAATCGCTAAGTAGAAGGATTCTTTAATCTACAGGGCGTCTTAAAAACTAATCAACCTGACATAACCTCCTAATTCCAGGAATGTAACATAATTCAAGCTTCAATTTTTCACTTAACATACTCTGTTTTACTAAAAGGATTTCCCACCTTACAACTATGAACAAGAAAAAAATTGTACTTAAAATAATCTTAAAATGCAAGATCTCATTATTTAGTACAAGATTAATAGACTATAATTCTAATCTTAAAAATATCTATAGATGCAACTTCTCCAACTTGTTAATTCCCAAAGAGATTAATAAAAGATGTAATTAACACCTAAACTTAGAGCAGACTATCATGTGGAACAAACTGTTAACAATAACTGCACCAAAGTCAAATAGATCAACCACACACATCATCCTTTACGGTTCTGAATAAGGTTAATGAGCACAATTTGTCATAAAATTTTCCATAACTCTGAAAAACTGAATTGAATAAAAAGACTATTTTTTTCTTAACACCTTATAAAAACAGGATAAAGCCTGTAGTTATCGTCTTTGGAACCTTGCACCTAGCACTGTATCCGGCAATATAAATGTCATTAAGTAGCACTGTATCTGGCAATATAAATGTCATTAAGTATATTTGTCAAAAGAATGGACAAACGACAAGTAAATAAGCAACCCAGGCCGGGCGCGGTGGCTCAAGCCTGTAATCCTAGCACTTTGGGAGGCCGAGACGGGCGGATCACGAGGTCGGGAGATCGAGACCATCCTGGCTAATACAGTGAAACCCCGTCTCAACTAAAAAAAAAATACAAAAAACTAGCCGGGCGAGGTGGCGAGCGCCTGTAGTCCCCGCTACTCGGGAGGCTGAGCCAGGAGAATGGCCTAAAACCCGGGAGGCGGAGCTTGCAGTGAGCAGAGATCCGGCCACTGCACTCCAGCCTGGGTGACAGAGCGAGACTCCGTCTCAAAAAAAAAAAAAAAAAAAAAAAAAAAAAAAAAAAAAAAAAAAAAAAATAAGCAACCCAATGCACTACAGCCATTCAGCTCCTTATTATGTGCTAAGTATTTAAAATTATACATAATAAAATGGAATATACTCAAACTTTCATTTCTACTAATAATGAAAGAATTGCTCACTTAAGAATACACAATTTAATAGAATGTAGAGTTGGACTTTCATAAACCAATAACTCAGCTAAAACCAATAACAATTTTCTGCAATTGTATAACATTTTTCATTTAAGCTGTTTTTCTTTTACAAAATTAGAAAATATACAGAAATCCAAATACATTTCTTTGCAGTAACACAAAGACATGTACACTACACTTGATCTTAACAGTAACACATTTCTCATGTAGAAGTTATTTTTTAAAATAGCTAGAAATTTGGAGACAAAGGCAAAAAAAGGAGTAAAATAACTATAAATGTTCATTAATGTTCTTCCACTTCAAAAACTGTCTGACATCAGAGCTAGAAAAGACTTTCTGCGTCTATCAGTGACTTCCTCTTCATGTGTCATAGAAAGAGTTCAACATGCTTTACAAAATCCATTACATTTTAAGATCATTTCCAATATCTGCTATCATAAATCAAGGAATCCATTTATTCAAATTTACTTATGGAGAATTAATCACACAGAAAATTTTAACAACTCCTTTTTCAAAAATTAAAGTACTTTACTATACTTGGCATTCCTACATATAATGATATGGATTCAAACACTGAAAGCATTAAGGGCATGTAATTAAAATTCATGCACTTAGACATTTAAAAAGAGCTTTACTATGTAGTACTCTCTGTAACTAATACTCCAGAAAAATAAACCACAATATAAACACGATGTAATCTCCTTTGGACTTCTCATCTGCTTAAGTGGCATTATGTAACACAAGACGTTGTTCCAAAACACTTGTATGTACTTGATACAGCCTCAAAAACATGAAATAAAAAAATCTGAAAAAAATGAGATGAAAAAGAACTGTGGACACCATGCATCAGGAACAAAAACTCATGAATTTCTCTATTTGTGGTGACTTCTAAAACCTATCTTCCTAATTTGGAAGGCAAATTTATTCAAAAGATAAAAATACACAGGTCAGTTATACAACATTTTCAGCCTTTATTGAGAGAGTATGGTCATCATGCCAAAATTCATCCATCAACATACAACCTTATTTCCCATCTAAAGTTAATGAGAATGTATTTTATTTTAAATGGGACATAGAGGCAACATGCCAAGAATTAAAGTACAACCATAAAGTTTTAGTTTCACACTTTGAATATCAACAAAGCAGTAATTCCTAAAATCATGAAAACATGATAAAATAACTACAGAAAAAAATGAACATTTAAGTCATTTCATGCTTTCTTAATGTCATATAGTGAAAACAGATGTACCCATAATTTTGGCCTACAGATAGCATACATCATAAGGTCATTATTCATTTAAAATAGTACAAATGTTTACAAAGAACATTTCACTTAAATTTCACAGCTGCTTATAAAATGGTACTTGCAAGATTGACCTATATAAAGAAATAAGAGTCTCATCAAAAGAGATGGTAAATTATAAATATATAATATATCACAATGTTAAAATCCTCAGTGCAAATCAATAAAGATAACAACCTTTGGAAAGGAAAGTATTTAGCTTTACATATTTACTGTAAATTTACATATTAATTCAATAAGAAATACATTTAAACCTTGTCCTGCCACAGAATTATTTTGTGGAGGGGGAAAAAAAAAGATGTACTTTTTGAATATGTGTACATCAAAACCAAAAAGTTAACTTTTACTTTTTCCTTTATTGGCAACTTTTGATGCATTTCTTGGTTTTGGTTCCCAGAGGGCATTTTTTACAAATCTTGAAGCTGCACCTCTGTCCAGCTTGCCAGCCTTTTTCTTGTCTGTTATTTCCTTGACTCTGTTCATATATACTCTGATTCTTTCCTTAAAGATAAAAAAGAAAGGCAATAGATTTACTAAGCTGTTCGCCACCACTAGATTTTACTATGCTGTACACCTCGGTTAAATTCAACATATATGTATTTATTGCCTATTACAGTGCATGGTGCTAGGAAATGCAAATGAATAGGATAAATATGCTCCCTGCTTGCCTGCAGTTCACAGTTGGAGGGTGGGGAAAGACAGATGTTAAAAAGTCATTTCAGAAGTCTTCTGTTTCCAAAGAGGAAGAATCACACTAAGACATTACTCCACAAATAAACATTGAATTGAAAGATTCTAGGTGGTTATACATTTTTTAAAATCACCATTAACACAAATCTATATATTAACTGTTTTGAATCTAAAGTAAAAAACCGGAGCTTTCATATACTTGCAAAATACAAACTAAACTATCCTGAAATTTTTCTAAACAGGAAATACATGAGGTAGTACTTAACTATCTTTTCATGCTACCATCTAGTGTAACCATTAGGAAGAATGAAAATACAAATTATTCAATTTTATAATTTTGATTGGTAAATACACGAAATTTTCTACTAAAATACACAGTTGTAATCAGACTTTACAAGATGAGAAACATAATCTGTTGCTGTTCCACTGAATCTTCTGAGACCATTAATCAGCATAAATGGCTCTTATGCTTCAAATGGAGAAATAAAGTTGAGGAGAGCCATAAAATAGCAAAGTAAAAAACTGATCACTGCTTAAAAACAAGCATCATTAAAATAATCAACAGTTACATAAACATATACAGAAAAATGCAGAATCTTATAATGTTTTCATTGTGAAAGACTGGCAACTCTGCTCCACACTCTCTAGTGACGCCCCATTTCTGTCTGAATAAAGGCACAGTGCTTACAATGGTAGATACTAGCTGCAGCACACACACATCAACCCTGCCTTGGGGTCTTTGCCCTGCTTATTCCTCTGCCTAGAAAGATATTTCCTCAATTACCCACACAGTCACTCCCTCTCTTCCTTCTAGTCTACTCAAATGTTAACCTTGTCTTTGAGGCCCTGACTTCAGCATTTAAAACTGCAGTCCTATTAAAGCACTCCAGTCCCCCTTACCCTACTCTTTTTCTTTGTTCCCATAACTTTCCAACATACTACATATTCATATATATTTCTTATTTGTTTATTATGTTTATTGTTTTTCTCCATTAGATACGTCTGGTGTCTGCCACAAGGGCAGGGATCAGCAATATTCACAGAGGAATCATCTCACTTGGAAATAATGCCTACCTCCCAGTAAGCCCTCAAATATTTGTTGAATGAGTAAACTGACTTTTCCCATTTGTGATATATACGGTAAATAAGTTTCCTATCACATACTAAGTCTGTGATCAATTAGTATCATCTACATAAGGTCAGAAAAGGGGAACAGGTTTATGCATGCTTTTTATTCACCAACCCTTATCTAGAATATTAACGTACTACTTCGTAAAGTAGATTCTGAGGTAGAAAGAAAACAAATGACCTTGTCCTTTCACAAAGACAGTATCAAGTACTCCAAATAACTTCATATTAATGGAAAAAAGAGAAACTGCATGTAAAGTCCATATTATGAAGTTGAAAACAGATACAAGCCATTATTTTCAGATCTGTATATCATATTGCTTTACACTTTTGCTTTAAATATTTTTTCACAATTGTTTTATTTAAAAATAAATTTATTTCCCCCCTGCAAAAACTTTAAAAGAAGGAAATGTCTTAGACTACATGTTGAAAAACTGAACACAACAGATCTGGCTTACTCATTTTTAAAAAATAAATGACCAAGTGCTTTACTAAGTTGTAAATAACATACATATCAATTACCCTAAGACTTGAGAACAAGAATACAATGTCAAGTGTATTTCATATCTATATCTGCCTTATATTTTATAAACACAAAGAATCAATTTATTAATATTCTTATTCATAAAACCAAGTCAAGAAGGTAACCGTAAGTTTGATTTCTAATTTTTCTCTTCAAATTGAATGATTTGATTTAATTTTTGAAGTCAGCAAAAACTCCAAGATACCAGACCTTATATACTGTACTTATACATCTAAATGGAATACAAAGACAAACCTAGAAGATTTATTACAGGTTGTAAATATGTCTAATGCAGAATTACTGGACAGTACACATACAGCTGGTGCCAAAAAAGCTTTTAGCTTTGTTGCTGAACTGGATTCTTTACTGCTGAGAAAATGAATTAATGGAGGAATTGAAAAGGTGGGGGGAGAAACTTTCCCGTCTTTGCTAGTAAATCAACTAGAATATACTTTTAAGAACTGTATAGAAGTTTTTTTCTTTTTTAAAAAGTAGTTCTAGAGATAAACAGGATTTCAAGAATTTATACGAAAAATAATATGTAAGTTATAAATAATTACTAGAATCATAACATTTTCCCATTCTGAGATTTATATAATATATGGAATACCAATTATCTGAAAAAGGTAAGAGAAAAAAAAACTCAAAGATAGTAAGGTCTGGCTCACTTTCATAATTTCAACTCAAATTCTGTTCTCCCTAATTTGTATGACAAAGGTAGTGTGACAAACTTCAGAAATACAACAGCAAACACATAAAATAAAAAGAAATAAAATCTTACCAATTCCTGTTTTACTGGATGTTCCTTAGCATTAACTCCTTGAGTTGCCAAATAAACTAAAATAGAAAAATTTCATGGAATAAAATGGTGAATGTATTAATTTAAAACATTCCAATTAAAGAAACTAGTTGTTCACAAAAAAGGAAAGTCCTACAAACAATTAAACTTTAAATTATTCAATCTCCATGTAATACTAAATCTATGTGTGGCTCACTGGCATCCAGATTTAAAAATAAATATCTATTAAAATTGTTATTAAGTATAATTGTATGTAAATTGTTAGCATTTTAAAAATAAATCATCTTTCACACAATAAGTAATTTGCTTTCTAATGAATTCCAAAGTAACACACATACCCCAAAACATTGAATTTAATGTGTATGCAGAAACCAAATCCACTTTTGCTTGTTCAAGTGGGTCCAACTGTTAAAAAAGAAAAAGAGAGAGGGGGGAAAGAGAGAAAGTGAGACAGAAAAAAAATACACAAACTTGGAACACCATCTGATAACATTTTAAACTTTTACCAAGTACAAGGTATCAAAGAATTTTTTTCAATTCATATAATCCAATAACCAAATGATCTGAAAATAATTTGTAAAAAGAAGTTTTCTTAATGAGTGACTTTTGTCCACAAATTTTCACCTTAGGGTATCATCTTTAGTTAGACAAGGAAAGTGTACAACCCAAGAAAAATTCTTTTGAATTATTTTAATTTCGAGAGTTACGATCTGGGTTTTGTATGTCAAAAGTAATTTATCAATATAAACATTGTACATGATGCATTTATGTATAAGAAGCAGGCTAAGATGCTTAGGCAATACCAAAGACAGAAGAAACATAATGAGATTTGTTTTAGACTGTCAAAGTCAATTTACTGTTTTTGTCCTATAGGGTTTCCAGAAACCCTGATCACATCATTGTAATACTTAAAAGGTCAAAGATAGAGTCTGTCAAAAAGAATACTGTGAGTGCTCCTTTTTTTTCCAAAACCAAGTTAAAAACACAGTTAGGAGGTTATTTCCTAAGGCTGGAGTTGTGTTTTGTTTCCCCCCTAAAAATACCCAAACACTAATAAAATTGAAATAAAGGGGAAAAGGGGCATAGGTCATTAATCTGTTTCTTCTTCCACATGTTTCATAAAATAGCACTCTGTTTTATGAAATTCATTTTTAGGAAATTACATTTTTAAAATACCTTCTGCAACAACTCATTTCTAGAAACAGACATCATGGTCTTCAGCATCTCATCCACAGCACCAATGGAATTCTCAAACGCTGACAAATACTCATGAATTTCTACTGGATAGTCTTCATTAATTTCTTCACCTGCCATTATGGCTGACTAGAAAAAATTAAATTCTTTGAATTCGTATTAGAGACAGAGCTTGTTCTTTAGTTTACAAAAAAAAAAAAAAATCAATAGGTCATACCATGTATTTCAAAGACACTAAGAGTTAAAACCTGAAGATAAACAAATCTTTTTAGAATTTAATTCTAGATTAAATACATTCCAATTTGTCCCCTTCTTAAGTTTCCTGGGGGCTGTGGAAGAAGAACCAACCGAAGCCCACTAATGCTATGCACACCAAACTCTCAACATTTTTGTTTTGTTTTGTTTTGAGATGGGGTCTCTCTCTGTCGCCCAGGATAATGCAATCACCACTCACTGCAACTTCTGCCTGCTGGGCCCAAGGGATCCCCCCACCTCAGCCTCCCAGGTTGCTGGACTACAGGCCCATTGCCACCATGCCCAGCTAATTTTTTTGTATTTTTAAAGAACTTTTAAAGAACTAAAGACATGATTACCAAACATGAGATAGCAATAATCAAAATCCTACATTTTAAAAACTGTTGAATTAGCAAAGCAATTAAAGTTTGATAAATAGATCTCCTAATGATTGCTAAAGAAATGGTAAGCAAAGCACTTTTTAAAGAAAAATATGTATTTCAGTCCTTCTAAATATAGGTGTCGATCTGAGAGCATGTTATATTAAACAAAAAAAGTAAAAATATTAGGTCTAAAATATGTATCACAGACATCATTTTTCAAGCCTATATATATTTATATTTATATTCCTTAAGCTTCTTTAAAATATTAATAAGAAATCCAAAGAGTCCATAAATCATATAAAGCCCATAAGCAGAAAAGAGGAAACTTGGGGCAAATAAACAATATGGTTTTCATTTGTGCCAGTGCATACTCTGACAGCCCATACTTTAAAAATTCACCTATATCAATGTATTATTAAAGTATCTAAGTCCAAATTTTAGAAGCAATTCTAAGCCATAGGTAACATCTTTAGAATAAAAAAAAAAAATTGTATTAACAGAAATACCTCTTTATCACATAGGTAAGGAGAACAGCATGAATGTGTATGACAGCAAATAGCATAGCAGAATGGAAGTAAAGAGACTCAGGCTTTCCGTCTTGATCACCAACTTTGTCACCTGAGATAAATCACTGAATCTCTCTCGGCCTCAAATTCCTCATCCATAAAATAAGGCAGTTGGTCTAATGATCTGTAAAGTCCCTTACAGTTCTAAATGTTATGATTACTTTTAAGTTTGAAAAGTACTATTTGAATATTTAGTGACAATATATCAACATTTCTTCTGAATGAGTATATTCCACTAAGACATCTGGTTTCATTAAAAAAATAAAGTGAAGTCTATCTATTACTACTTGAGTTGTGAAGTTACTATCCAACTATTGTGCAACCAGCAATTAAACAAGGCAATAAGAAAACTACACAGAAAAGAAGTGATTTCCAATTTCAAAAGGTTAACTGAAAATATGCATTTGCCTCTTATCCCTCCCCAAATCCCTACAATATGACAGAAGAAATATAAAAACACGAAAATAAAAATGCTGGAAACCAACAAAAGCACAGATCTACCAGCAGACTTTAACAGTAGAAACTGTAAGCTAAAGAGCAAACTGGGCTGGACATGGTGGCTCACGCTGTAATCCCAGCACTTTGGGAGGCTGAGGCGGGCAGATGACCTGAGGTCAGGAGTTCGAGACCAGCCTGGCCAACATGGTGAAATCCCGTCTCTACTAAAAATACAAAAATTAGCCAGGCATGGTGGCACATGCCTGTACTCCCAGCTACTTGGGAGTCTGAGGCAGGAGAATTGCTTGAACCTTGGAGGCAGAGGTCGCAGTGAGCCAAGACTGTGCCACTACACTCCAGCCTGGGCAACAGAGTTAGACTGTCTCTCAAACAAAAAAAAAAAAGAGCAAATGGGATCAGACTGGAAACAGGAAACAAAGCCAAGAAACCTTACAAACAAAAGAGAATGAGAATTTAGAAATATCCCCAAGAACAGAGCCATTAAGGGCTGAAAATAGCTAACCTAATCTCCAGATCTGTGAAAGGACAGCTCCAGCATTTATTGCCTAGATAAAGGTGTAAGTATAGGGATATACTGTAAAGAAGACTTGGTATTTCCTCACTTTATGTAGAATTTTGAACCAATAAATTTGAAAATGTAAATGAAAAGAATGACGTTCTTGGGAAGATATCAATTACCAAAACTAAAAAGAAGTACATAAAAACCATACAGATCATTAACCACAGAAAAAGAATTACACAGTAGTCAAAGACCTACCCTCCAAAGAGGCTCTAGTCCTAGAAGATTTTATACGTAATTTCCTTCAAACCTTCAAGAAACAGTTAACTCCTACGGTATTTAGCTGTTTAAGAATATAGAGAAAGATGGAAAACTTTTTTCTTAACATATACAAAAATAAACTCCAAATGAATTAAAAATGTAAATGTATAAACATATTAGATTATATCAAATATTTATATCTAAATGAAACCCAAATGCTATAAAAGGAAATGGCTGACAAACTTAACTACATAAAAACTTTTTTGAAAAGTCATACATGGTAAAAGGATACCATAAGTAAAGTTAAAAGGCAAGAGACAGCTAGGAGAAAGTATCTGACAAAATATCACAAAGAATTAGATAGACTAAATAAACAGTTCCTAGAAAGCAATAAAACAAATTAAAATAACGAAGATATCACCTATCAGATTGGCAATAATTTTAAAGATTAAGAATGTTCAGTGTTAGAAAGGTTATACACTGAAAGTGGAATATAAATTGGTACCGGTTTTTAAAATGCACATACCCTTTGACTCAGGAAATCCTTTTAAGAATCTAGCCTATAGGCCGGGCGCCGTGGCTCACGCCTGTAATCCCAGCACTTTGGGAGGCCGAGACGGGCGGATCACGAGGTCAGGAGATCGAGACCATCCTGGCTAACACGATGAAACCCCGTCTCTACTAAAAAAATACAAAAATTAGCCGGGCGAGGTGGCGGGCGCCTGTAGTCCCAGCTATACTGGAGGCTGAGGCAGGAGAATGGCTTGAACCCGGGAGGCGGAGCTTGCAGTGAGTGGAGATCGCGCCACTGCACTCCAGCCTGGGCGACAGGGCGAGACTCCGTCTCAAAAAAAAAAAAAAAAAAAAAAAAAGAATCTAGCCTATAAAAATCCTTGCACATATGCATATAAATTAAAATGTCCTCCTTAAACTTGTCTCTGAACTTCCTCCAGTTTGTCTTGTATCAAATTGTCCCTTTGCTGGACTACTACCTGTAAGTTTAAATGTTTTATTTCTCCATCTAAGAAAGAAACCAAAAAAAAAAGAAAAAAAAGATCTTGACTTCGAGGTGCTTATACTAAGTCTCTAATTCCTCTCCTTCCATCTTTTCTCAAATCTCTTACAAACATATGACCTTACTTTTCTCTCAAAATTATACTTAGCAAGGTCACCCACACTGCCACATGGTTAAATTCAATGGTCAATTCTCAGTTCTCCTTGAGTGACACTGTTGACTCCCTTCTCTTGGTTTTCTTGGTTTCCTTTCTATCTCACTGGCTCCCTTCTTGGTCTCTTAGATGCAGCCTTCTCACATTCTCAGCCCCTTAACCAAGCTTGAAGTGCCCAGATGCTGTTCCTGACTTTCTTCTCTAATTTACTCCTAGGTGAGCTGAGGGTTTTAAATTGCTTTAGTAAACTGAAGACTCCAACATTTCTTTCTCCAACCCTGACCTCTCCACTGAAATTCATATTTACATTTCCAGCTGCAGAGATACTCAGCTGAATGTAAATATGAAATTCATACAGAGATACTGAGTATCTCTGGTAGGATGTCTAATAAATTCTCGAATGGAACCTGCCCAAAGCCAGATTCCTAACCTTGCCTACTGCGGTTTTCATCATTTCATTTCATGGCAACTCTAACTTTCCAATTGTTCAGTCCCAAAATTTCAGAGTGATCCTTGACTACTCTCTCTCACTTCATCTTTAAGACACACCCAGAATCTAACCATGTCCTACCACCTCTACTGCTACTATCCTGGTCCAAACCACCATCAAACCATGCCTGAATGCCCTCCTAAATAGCTTTCTTGCTTCTGGCCAAAGTCTATTATCAAGAATATAGAGAGATGATTCAAAATGTAAATCAGACTATGCCATGCTTCTGCTCAGAAATTTCCAAAGGCCTGTCACCTCATTCGAAATAAGACAAAAATCCTTACAGTGGGCCCGACAAGGTGGCTCATGCCTGTAAACCCAGCACTTTGGGAGGCCAAGGCAGGAGGATAGCTTGAGCCCAGGAGTTCGAGACCAACCTGGGCAACACAGCGAGACCCCAACTCTATTTTTTAAATCAAAAAAAAATAAATATTTATCTTTTAAAAATCCTTACAGTGGGTTCAAAAAGTTCAACACAATTTGCCCTGACTCCCCATCACCTTCTGTGACTTCATCTCCCACTCTCCCTTGCTTATTTCACTCCAGCCACAATAGCCTCATTGTTCTTCCCCCATGACAACAGGCACATGCCTACTTCCCTTTGGACTTCTCTCCTTCCTAGAATACTCTATTCCTCTCTTCCTCCCTTACCAACACCTTCAGAGCTTATTATGTTACCTTCACCAGATCTCCACTCAAATGTTACCTATTGGTATCTCTCTCCTAACCACCCCATTTTAAAATGCACACCACTCCCCCTCACTCCCTATCTCCTTCCCCACCTTACATTCCTCTATATCAACTAACATGTATTTATTTGTTGCCAGTCTACCTCCAAAAGGCAACTACATGAGAGCAGGAATTTTTGTGATTTGTTCACAAGCACTGCCTGACAGTCAATAAACATTTGTTGAAATAAACTATAACAAAATATTGGAAATAATCTAGATATTCATCGACAGGGAAACAGTTAAATGAATTACAGCATATTCATCCTTGAGAATATTACATGTCTTCTAAAAATAAAGAAGTAAATCTATATATAGTGACACACAATAAGAAGGAAAAAGAGAACAGAGAACATTGTATATAACACATAATGTGCCTAATATATGCCATTTGGCTTTAAAAAAAAAAAGCTATATACATACATGTAGAAAAAAGTCTGGAGGGAGCATACAAAAAACAGACATTTTCTCTGAAAAGAGACAAGGATTAGGGAATAGGTTCAAAGCAGACCCATTTTTTTAACTCTTCATTCTTCATTGTTTATATTTTATTTCAAAAAGCACATATTAAATTTTTAATAAAAAACATTTAAATAAAGGCACAATAAAGTATTTTGGCTTTTAACAAATACTGTATGTATTTTTTAAAAACACAAAAGGTCTTTATTTAAATGTGAATTTTTTCATCAAATTTTCCTATTAGAAAACATTTCCTTTCTTCAGAAGAACACAGTAGAGATTTTTCCTGCAATTATTCCCTATCCCTAAGCCCCAATAAACAAGCAGATATTTGTTGTTAGAAAAGGCAAGGGGGACTAAAAAATAAAGGCTCTTCTATTATGAGAAATTCCTCCTAATTCAAGTGATTTCTACTAACATTTTATATAGGCAGTTGCTGAATATTTATTCCTTCCAAAGAAAAAGCGCAGAAATTTCCCTCCATCCCCTTAGCTACTCTGACCCCAGGATCAAGCAATGACTCTATGGTATCAGCAGCAAACACCTGAATAGCACTGATTATGTGCCAGGCACTATTCTAAGCATTCCACATGCACTTGTTCATCCAAACCTCACAGATGAAGAAACTGAGCCACAATGAAGTTAAAGAACATGCCTAAGGTTATACATGTTAAAATTTCCAAAGAAGAAAATAACTCACCCAGCTCTGCTCCTCACCCTCCTCCCGGGTTCTATAGGTACTCCTCGCCCTTCCACACACTCCTTCTAAAACACTGGCTGCAGAGGTAGAGACAGACGGAGAGGGCGTGAGAAAACTTGCTTCTCTTCACCACTCAGTAGGGTGTGGCTGAGACTAAGGATCTGGGTTGGGGGGATGCTGCCCAGTAACCCTAACAGCTGTTACTGCCACTCAGTCCCTCTTCTCACTGGTTATACAGAAGCCAAAGTACCGATAGCAGAAAAGAAGAGTGCATAGCATCACATACAGAACTGAAGTCATCAGCTACCTCTTTTCTTCAATTCTCCACTTCAGGGTGGCCAATCCAGGCAGAAACCTGGGAGGCACCCCAAATCCAATCAGTCCTGGCAATATGGCTTCCTTAATCTCCTCACACCACAAGCTTTCCTCCATTCTCACGGGCTAGATTATTTCAACAGTCTTTGAGTAGTGTCCCTACTATCAATTTTTCTCCACTCCCAGTTCTAGAATATTACAAAATATGCTTTAAACAGTCTGGTCATGGTACTCCTCTGTTTAAAATTCTGCAACAGTTCCCTACCACATGGAAGATAGTTCCAAACCTCTCAGCATAGATGCAAGGCCCATTATGATGTGGCCCTTGCTTGTCTGCCTAACCTCATCTTTCATGGCTCCCCTCTTTGAATCCTAGAGCTGTGGCCATGATGGCAGTTTTCCAAATGTGCCATGCTCTCTCACTCTCAACTTTGACCTGTGTGACACTCTAAGCCTGAAACGCCCTTCCAACTCCACTTTGTTCAAATCCTGCTTATCTTTGGAGGTAAAAAATAGTTCAGTTCGGCCAGTGAAGACTTCTCTGCATGCTCTCCTTCTATGCTCTCTGTCTGGACAAATATAACAACTATAAGCTGTCATGTCACTTAAAACACTATCTCTTAATGTATTTTTATTTACTTGACTTCCCTTTTGACTACAAGTTCCTTGAGGGGGGGGCTGTGTCATGTTCCTGTTGTATCCCCAATGGCTGACACACAAGGTGACTGTATCTCTCAATTTGCCCAAGACAGTTCCACCTTATGCCTGTTGTTTCAGCTTGCCACCAACTCAGCTCCTTTCTTTCTTGTCCCAGTTTGCCATCAACTTGTCCCAGCTTGCCATCAACTCAGCTCCTTTCTTTCTTGTCCCAGTTTGAACAAAAAATTATATGGTTACCCTAAACAACGTAGGTTCTCTGACCCTTATTACCACTTCCCACCCCATTTAGCTAGAGAACAGGAGCATTAGAGGAGTTACCCTTTGCACCAGTCAGGTTTCAACTAGAGAAGCAGAACCAGTAGGAGATACGTATTAACAGAGTTATGGCAAGAAACTGGTTTACATACGGCAAGCTATCAAGGAAGGAACTCATGCTGGACCTCTTGGCTACTAGCTGAAACTGCTGTCTACAAGTGGAATTTCTTCTTTTGGGTCAGGGAAACCTCGGCTCTGCTTCTAAAGCCTTTCAACTCATTGAATCAGGCCCACCCAGATTATTTAGAATAATCTCCCTTACTCAATAGATTATGGATTTTAATCATGGCTTCGAAATACTTTCACAGCAACACCTACATTCATGTTTGACTGAGTATCTGTGGGCTACAGCCAAACCAACTTGAAACATTAAAAAGACAATCACAGCCAGGCACCATGGCTCACACCTGTAATTCCAACACTTTGGGAGACTGACAGGAGGATCACTTAAGCCCAGGAGTTCAAGACCAACCTGGGAAACACAGACAGATCCATCTCTAAAACAGAAAATATTTTTAATTAGCTGGGCATGATGGCATGCACCTGTAGTCCTAGCTACTCAGGAGGCTGAGGTGAGAGAATCACTTGAGTCCAGGAGTTCGAGGCTGCAGTAAGCTATAATTACACTACTGCACTCCAGCCTGGGCAACGGAGCAACGCCTGCAGCCCTTTAAAAAAAAAGACTATTGCACTAAGATGTATTCCTGGCATCACAAATATTATTGCTCTGACAATACTTTTCCACAACAAGCTTGTTATTTTGATTATCAGGCTCCCAAGTAACAGAACTAGACTTCAAATTCTAGCTAACAAATGTAGAAGAAACGACAACTTAAAAAAGAATCACGACTTTGCAACCCCTAATGAAATTATAGGTTTAGGCAATGACCACCAATAGATCACTAAAAGTAGGTGAAACACACATATTATGAACCTCCTGATGCGAGCCAATATAACATACACAGCACCATCTGCAAAGCATTTCCAACTCCCAAAAAAGCTGAATCTGAACAATTAAGCCTACAGAGCTAACTTCCATTTTACAGGAAATATAAAGGATAGAGGAACAAATTAACACCACAAGAAAGCAAACAAATATGGAGTGAGAAACACAGTACTCTACAGGACAACTGATCAGGTTTCTATAACAAGTCAATGGCATGAAGCAAAAAAAAAATGGGGGAAGAAAGAGGAAGAAGAGATTGAAGAGATTTAAGAGACATAACAACCAAATGAAATACATAGACCTTGTTTGGATCTTGATTCAAATAAACCAAGCATAAAAAGATAGTTCTGTGAGAAAGAAATCTGAACATGGACCAAGTATTAGATGACACCAACAGATTATTGATAATTCTGTCATCTATGATAACAGCATTACAGTTATATAAGAAAATTTCCCCATCTTTTGAGGATGCACACTGAAGTATAGAGGGGTAAAATTACGTAACATTTTGAATTTGCTTTAAAAAAAAAAAAGTAGCCTCCACGAATTATTACAACTTTGAGAGAAAAGATAAGAACCTTATGTACATTATTTCCACAGTGAAATTAGATGGCTAACCACAAACTAGCTTTTAGAATACAACTCAGTTCATATATAGGGGAATAACTAAAGAGAAGGTGTCATCTAGAATATTTAAGCAGCTCCATTATATCTCATTTCAATTCCAGATATAACTGGGGTGAGGAAGAGGAAGGTTACTGGGTGCTCACTACATCTGTGATAGTTGCTGAACATATAGTCTCAAATGAGGTTTGTATTACTAACACTTCCAACAAAAGGCTGACATTCTGAAGTGTCTATTTATTTCAAGAGTATCACAAATTCCTTATTTTTTTTTTTTTCTTTTGAGGTAGAGTCTTGCTCTCTTGCCCAGGCAGTGGCTCAATCTCAGTTCACTGCGACCTCTGCCTCCTAAGTTCAAGCAATTCTCCTGCTTCAGCCTCCCGAGTAGCTGGGATTACAGGTGCACACCACCATGCCCAGCTAATTTTTGTACTTTTTTAGGAGAGACAGGGTTTCACCATGTTGGCCAGGCTGTCTCAAAATCCTGACCTTGTGATCCGCCCACCTCACCCTCCCAAACTGCTGGGATTACAGGTGTGAGACACTGATTCCAGCAAATTCCCTTCTTTAAAAAAAAAAAAAAAAATCCTAATTTCTTGTATTTTTACCTGTCCCTTAAAAATGTAGGCAAAATAAACAAATAAATAAACACCCAAGAGTAACGCCAAATAAAAAACTAAAAAAAGACATATGCAACACAAAGATTTTTTTAAGCCTCTATGAATCAATTTAACAACAACAAAAAAAAGTACACACAATCGAAAAGAAAAATGGGCAAAGAAAATCAACAGTTCACAAATAATCCAGATGACCAATAAGCATAAAGAAAGCTACTCAACCTTACTGATAATTAAGGAAACATAAATTGCTAGAATTTGATGCCATTTTAAAAATTAAAGAGATTAATAGTACTAAAATGGACAAAGGTGAGCTGAGAACAGCCTCCCATTCACTATTAGTCAGGGTATAAATTAGTTTAGCATTTTTGTGGGGCAATCTGCACCATGCTTCAAAATCACCTACGTACACCTCCTTTGACCTAGCAATTTTACTTCTCAAAGTATATTTTAACGCAAGATAATGTTTAAGGACTTCCACTGCAATGATCTTTAAAACAGTAAACTTTAAAACAGAACAACCGGGCCGGGCGCGGTGGCTCAAGCCTGTAATCCCAGCACTTTGGGAGGCCGAGACGGGCGGATCATGAGGTCAGGAGATCGAGACCATCCTGGCTAACACGGTGAAACCCCGTCTCTACTAAAAAATTACAAAAAAAACTAGCCGGGTGAGGTGGCGGGCGCCTGTAGTACCAGCTACTCGGGAGGCTGAGGCAGGAGAATGGCGTGAACCCGGGAGGCGGAGCTTGCAGTGAGCCGAGATCTGGCCACTGCACTTCAGCCTGGGTGACAGAGCGAGACTCCGCCTCAAAAAAAAAAAAAAAAAAACAGAACAACCCACACATCCATTATTAGAACCTGGTTAAATAAATTATGGTATGCCCGCCTATTAGAATACTCTGCAGTAGTGAAAAGGTACGAGGTACAGCTTAGAAAGATTCCTAAGATATATTAAATGAACAAAAGTTGAAGAACATCATGTATAATACATCCTATTTATTTATTTATTTGAGATGAAGTTTCGTTTCTGTTGCCCAGGCTGGAGTTCAGTGGTGCGATCTCAACTCACTGCAACCTCCCCTACTGGGTTCAAGTGATTCTCCTGCCTCAGCCTCCCAAGTAGGTGGGATTTCAGGCATCCACCACCATGCCTGGCTACTTTTTTTTTTTTTTTTTTTTTTGTATTTTTAGTAGAGATGAGGTTTCACCACGTTGGCCAGGCTGGTCTCAAACTCCTGACCTCAGGTGATCTGCCCGCCTCAGCCTCCCACAGTGCTGGGATTAGAGGTGTGAGCCACCATACCCAGGCCATCCTATTTATTTTGAAGAAAATAAATATGAGTATGGAGGCATATTTGTATGGTATATGCATATAAGTTTTCTTAAAGGATCCAAAAGAAGCTGTCAACTGTGGTCACTTCTGGGAAACAAAATGCAAGAAAGTGAGGAAGTACATTTTGTTACACTCTCTGAATTACAAGATATGTAACATAATACTTAAGCTTATAAAAACTTCAATCATCTCAAATTTTGAAATTTACTTTATTCTCAAACATACCAGATAAAAATGTCATTTCCCCCTACTTAGCAGCAACAATTAAACCTACGTTCTTTACCACTATTACATTCAAAGAACCATATAAATGTTTTTTCTACCCCTAAATTGTCTAGCCACCAAGTGGCTATTTTCCTCTATTCTCATGGTACAAAAGCCTCCTCTGGCCTGCTTGCTACATGGCTAAACATCCCAGTCAACTGGTTTAAAGATGCTTTTGCAAGTTCTCATCTTCTCTTCCTGCCCCCTACGCAAACATTCTAGCTCTAGGCCTACTGAACATTCATTCCTAACGAAATTCACAAAAGACATAAATTAATGCTACCCAACCTCAACAGGTCCTCTGTCAGTTGCCTGACAGTTCCTTTATTTATCCCTGATACCTCCTCAGCACTTATTGCACAATGTCATGTAAATGAATAATATTTACTGAGCATTTACCACATGCCAGCCTCTAACGACTCTCTTATTCAATAGATATTTAACTAGCCTCTATGATAGGCAGCCCTGATGCTTGGAAGATAATAGTAAGCAAAAACTTGCCTGCTCTGTACTTACTGTTTAGTGTGGATGATAGACACTAATCAAAGAATCACGGAAATATAAAATTACAACAGTAATATGAAGAAATAAATTGTGCTATGAGATAGTGGACATGACTTAATCTGAGGGAAGACAGAATGCTTCCTCAAGAAAGCACTCGATGACAGAGACGAGTTAAGCAGACAAAAACTGTAGTGCGGGCGAAGAGAGTTCTCACAACTTTACAACTGGGCACTAAAATTAGCTTCACTTTACAGATGGCACAACAGAAACAGGTCACAGGGCTGGTAAGTGGTAAAGCTCGGCAGAATGGAACTCAAATCGAATGGAGGAGGAGCATCCCTCACAAATCCCATCAGTGGATTTGTATAGGATGCTCTCTGGACAAAATCTTTTATACAATGTAAAAGGTTTGTTCCTCCCTGAAAGTCTATTCCCGTAACCCTTCCAGCCTTAACTCCCATCTTTACCCTATTCCCCAACGTCACACTCAACTTCTGTTCCTGTCACTAATCCACGTGACCAGAATCTCCAATTTCCTTAGCAATGTTCAGTAGGCCTGGAGCAACGTTACACTCAACTTCTGTTCCTGTCACTACTCCACATGACTAGAATCTCCAACTTCCTTAGCAATGTTCA
Source organism: Theropithecus gelada (assembly GCF_003255815.1). NCBI lineage: Eukaryota > Metazoa > Chordata > Mammalia > Primates > Cercopithecidae > Theropithecus > Theropithecus gelada. The sequence continues at coordinate 88,719,291 of NC_037681.1, forward strand.
GTAGGCCTGGAGCTACCGAACATGGGGCATTAGCAAATGGCCACAGAGGAAAGAGGACTGGCAAAAGCATCTTTAAAACAGCTAACTGGGAGATATGACCATGAAGGAAGGGAACTGAGGTGCTATCATAGCCCTTTCCCTCTACTTGGAATACCCGTGTTCCCCCGTTTTGCATTGCTATGCAGGAATACCTGAGGCTGGGTAATTTAATAAAGAAAAGAGGTTAGATTTGGCTCCCAGTTCTGCAGGCTACACAACAAGCACAGTACCAGCATCTGCTTTTGGTGAGATAAAGGGGGAGCAGACATGTGACATGGCAGGAGAAGCGGCAAGAGAGAGAAGAGGAGCTTCCATGCTCTTTTAAACAACCAGCACTAGTAGTGAACTAACAGAGTGAGAACTCAACTCATTACCTCAAGGACAAAACCAAGACATTCAGTCTGCCTCCATGACCCAAATATCTCCCACCGGGCCTACCTCCAACACTGGAAGTCACATTTCAACAAGAGATCTGGAGGAGACACACACCCAAATCATATCAACCTCCTCTTCATAACTGTCTCCATTTTCTTGGCCTATCAATCCTTTAAAACCCACATCAAATGCTCCCTCCTCTATAAAGGTGTCCATACCTCCCAAACAAAAGTAGTCTCTTCTTCCTCTTTGCTCCCAAGTTTCTCTGAATATAACTGTAATACAGTTATCACACTGCTGTGCAACTATATGCTTGACTTAACGTAATCACATATCTATCAATAACACTCCTCAAGTTCTTGATAAATCCAAAGGTGTCAATCCTCACTTCACCCGATCCATCAGCTGCACCTGACAAAATTGAACATATTACTCTACTCTAAATTCCACAACACCAGACTCAAAATTGTCCTTGTCCCTCACTGGCTGCTCAGGCTGTCTCATTTGGTGGTTATTCCTCATTTTCCTAACTTGTTAATGTTAAAATGCCTAAGGACTCAGGCCTTGTGCCCCTTCTCTTTTCTGCCTACATTTACTCTTTTAACGACTGTCTCTGGTCTCACAACTTTAAATACCATCTGTTCACTGACAACTCCCAAATGTCTGTTTCCAGCAATGACCACTCTGAAGTCCGGAATGAACATACTTAACTGCCTACTCAACATCTCCGCTTAGATGACTAACAGACATCACAAACTTATCACCTCCTTAACTGAACTCCAAATCTTCCCACAAACCTGCCCCTCCCACAGTTTTCTACTTCTCAGTTAACGGCAATTTCATTCTTCTAGTTGCTCAAGCCCCAAACTTTGACAATAACCTTATTCTTACAATTCACTTTCAATCTGTAAGCAACTCTATTGGCTTTTCCTAGAAAATACATCTAAAATTAAACTGCTTCTCCATCTTCACTTCTTTCCAATTAAGATGTTATCATCTCATCTGAACTACAACACCTCCATGATTAGTCTCCTGGTTTTCACCTACTCCACCCCACAACAAACTATTCTTAACACAGAGGCCAGAGAAGATTCTATTAAAACCTAAGTCAGGCCAGGCGCAGTGGCTGACGCCTGTAATCCCAGCACTTTGGGAGGCCAAGACAGGCAGATCACCTGAGGTCAGGAGTTCAAGACCAGCCTGGCCAACATGGTGAAACCCCATTTCTACTAAAAACACACAAAAAATTAGTCGGGCGTGGTGACACGTGCCTGTAATCCCAGCTACTTAGGAGGCTGAGGCAGGAGAATCGTTGGAACCCAGGAGGCGGAGGTTGCAGTGAGCTGAGATTGCACCACTGCACTCCAGCCTGGGCAACAGAGCCAGACTCCAAAAGAAAAGAGGTGGGTGGGGTGAGGTGGGGTGGGGCGGGGCGGGGCAGGGCAGGGCAGGAAAGGAAACAAAAGAAAACAAAAGAACAGACAATAAAGTAAAACAAAATAAAACATAAAGTAAAATAAAATAAACCTAAGTCAGATCATGTCACTCCTCTGCTCTTACCTTTCCATTGGTTATTTACTCACTGGGCTATTCCTCAAGGTAAGATTCATGTCGAGGTACATTTTGAACACATCACTAACATAATGTCTTGTCATGTATTAGGTATTTAGCAACTATTTGTTAACTAACTAAAACCAACCAAAGTAACCTAAGACCTAATTTTGGAAACTCTTAATATCAGATTACAGTTTGAGCTTACAGATACTAGAAAGTCACCACATGGATCCAAACAAACATATGATCATGTACGTTCTGGGGCTCTTCCCATCTCTACACCAAATAATTATACACAGTTATGAACTAAGCTTGAGAATAAATCCAACATGATTGTGTTTGGGAACTTCAGAGCCACTTGCTGTTGCTGCACCAGAATTCTATCACTCGTAATGAATTACTGGAATGGCTTTTTTGCACTGCATTATCTCAGGAGAAAATAACAATGAAATGTACACACAAGTTCTCAATAAATATTGCTGTCTTGGGCAAACAGTGACTCCATGTTAGTATTGTCTGTGACTCTCCTTCAGTCTCACAGTACAATTTCTGAGTACATACAGACTTCTTCCTTTTCTAAAAAAGATATTAACATCTAAAAATAAATGTATCCAGAAGTCTAATAATAGAGGAGTATATAAATTATGAGGATATTGCTCAAGATTGAGATGAATAACTACATTAGATTAAATTTACTTCTATTCAGTGTTTAATTCAAAGCATTTCCAAAATTACAGCGATCAAGCAGCAAAATTACCTCCCAAAACATATGGAAGTGGCTTATTACAATCACCTCATTTCTGAAATAACAGTATATGGGGTTGCTGCATAGATTAAATAAATAATATAGATAAAAGCCATTAGAACAGGGCCTGGCTCAGCACTCGATAATTAGATAGTATTTTACCAAAAGTGAAAGTTATCAAATACTCTAATCCATTGTGGACTATGTAGAGCTATGCTTGAAGGGTCAACTGTTTGGAAACAGAGCTGAGATAATACATATGAAGAGCCATTTGAAAAGGTAAAAGCAGTTAAGAAAAAAATTGCATTACTTCTGAACTGTGATACATACAACACAGCTAACTGAAGGCAGCTGTAGTATCTTTTGACTGAGAATTTTGTTTTATTTTGAAAAACCATTATTCACACTTATCATTATCTTTCAACAAAACAATGAGTTCTATCATTTCCACTAAATGCAAATATTTCTCTGTACTTCGATAGGGCTAATCTGTTAATTTTGAATCAAAAATACAGGGTTAAATAACTAAAAGTATAATTGGATTGTTTGTAACACAAAGGGTAAGTGCCTGAAGGGATGGATGCCCCATTTTCCATGTGATTATTACACATTGCCTGCCTGTATCAAAACATCTCGTGTACCCCATAAATATATACACCTACTATGTAACCACAAAAATTTTAAATTTAATTTTTTTAAAAATCACGGTTAAGTCTTGGTTCTACCATCAGACAGTACCAATGGGTTAATAAGGGGAGAGCAGACATCTCATTGCGACAAATACGTCTGTATCAAGCCAAAACTGAATTGTATTCAGCAAACATGAAGACATTAAAGGTATTTTCAAGCAAGTTTTAGTTACACTGAACTTTCCCGGGTCATCAAGAAAAACTGCTCTCTTGGATTACCCACCACAGATTTCAGCTAAAGGTCGAAATTAGCCCACTATCTCAGACGGGCTAATACTGCAGCGGCAGGCAGTCTGTGAATGTGAATGATAAACGGAGCTAACACAGTAAAGTGACTCCCCTAGACGTCCCACTTTAGCCTCTCTCCTTACGCAAGATTTGAAGACAGCTGAAAATTGTGAAGTCATGTTTTTGTTGTTGTTGTTGTTTTTAATTTTTTCGTCTTCCAAGATTTGAGAAGGGGGTGGTTAACAAACGAAGAGAAAGAGAAAGACCGGAGCAAGAGAGAGAAATGAGGGGCTGGGGTAAGCCAAAGCCTGCAAGCAGCCCCAAAACAAGCGGAAGTGGGGGACCTGCAGCAATGCTGCCCCAGCGAAGAGCTGTGAGACACTGCATTCCTGGAAGGCTATGCAGCCAAACTCCGATTCTCTCAGTCTGCCCAGAGGATTACAGGGGAATCCCAGGAGAGGAAAAGCGGAGTTAAACAGGAGGAGGAGAAAAGCTGAAAGTACAACTTTGAAAAATACCTCAGGGCCTTCGACTACAGTCTCCCGGAAAGCGGTCGGGCAACGATGACGACAATGACGCGCCGGCTGTGCCCGCGCCGAGGGGCGCTTTCCGATGATCTCACGCTGCTCGCCACGCCCCCGCTCCTTCACTCTTCTCTAAAGGCAAATCTCAAAATGAGTAGCTCAGGGCCATGTTGTGGGAGAGGATTGCGGCGGCACTCTGGGAACCTTTGTCTACGTTTGTACCCGGCCAACACTCAGCCCAAATACAGGTTGAGTGTATTTAACCAGGAAAGAAATCTTAGTTACTGAAACTTTGGATTTTTACTTTCCCGGGAGCTTTTCCAGGGCCCTCACTGTTACTACGCTTTTATTGTCTGCCTCAAGATCAACCTCTTAGAGCAGCTTCCCAGATTATCCGTGGGGAAGAATGGGTTGTTTTTCCAATCTGTCAGTAAAAGATACTTCTATAAAATACAGTAAAAATGAATTAGTAGAAAAATGGGGAAAATATGTGCAAAATACAAGCCCAAATTTTTTATTATTAGTTTCAGTAAATGTAAAATTGCATTTCAACGTATGCAATCAGAAGAAACATAATAGAAAATAAAGGCATTAACAGAAACTGTACATATTGTTCATTGAAAGTTTAGTATAAGCGATTGAGCATTGTCTTAACATTTGAAACTTGTCATTCCACGGTCGTAATTTGATAAAAATTTATGTCTGAAAGAGTTGTCCATATATTAAATGCATGTAAAAGCATTTTGAACAAGCACCATGTATGTAATATTTAAAGTTTTGGGGGAGGTCACAAGATGGCCGAATAGGAACAGCTCCAATTTGCAGCTCCCAGTGTGAGTGAGGCAGAAGACAGGTGATTTCTGCATTTCCAACTGAGGTACCAAGTTCATCTCACTAGGGCTTCTCAGACAGTGGGTGGAGCCCACAGAGCAGGGCGGGGCATGACCTCACCTGGGAGGCGCAAGGGGTCGGGGAATTCCCTTTCCTGGCAAAGGGAAGCCGTGATAGACCGTACCTGGAAAATCGGTACAGTCCCACCCTAATACTGCATTTTTCCAGCGGTCTTAGCAAACGGCACACCAGGAGATTATATCCCGTGCCGGGATCGGAGGGTCCCACACCCACAGAGGCTTGCTCACTGCTAGCACAGCAGTTTGAGATCAAACTGCAAGGCAGCAGCAAGGCTCAGGGAGGGACATCTGCCATTACTGTGGCTTGAGTAGGTAAACAAAGTGGCTGGGAAGCTGGAACTGGGTGGAGCCCACTGCAGCTCAAGGAAGCCTGCCTGCCTCTGTAGACTCCACCTCTGGGGGTGGGGCATAACTGAAAAAAAGGCAGCAGAAACTTCTGCAGACTTAAACGTCCCTATCTGACAGCTTTGAAGAGAGTACTGCTTCTCCCAGCACGGAGTTTGAGATCTGAGAACGGACAGACTGCCTCCTCAAGTGGGTCCCTGACCCCTGAGTAGCCTAACTGGAGACACCTCTCTGTAGGGGCCAACTGACAACTCATACAGTTGGGTGCCCCTCTGAGATGAAGCTTCCAGGGGAAGGATCAGGCAGCAACATTTGCTGTTCTGCAGTATTTGCTGTTCTGCAGCCTCCGCTGGTGATTCCCAGGCAAACAGGGTCTGGAGTGGACCTCCAGCAAACTCCAGCAGACCTGCAGCTGAGGGTCCTGACTGTTAGAAGGAAAACTAACAAACAAAAAGGACATCCACACCAAAACCCCATCTGTATGTCACCATCATCAAAGACCAAAGGTAGATAAAACCACAAAGATGGGGAGAAATCAGAGCAGAAAAGCTGAAAATTCTAAAAATCAGAGTGTCTCTTCTCCTCCAAAGGAACACAGCTCCTCGCCAGCAATGGAACAAAGCTGGATGGCGAATGACTTTGAAAAGTTGAGAGAAGAAGGCTTCAGATGATCAGTAGTAACAAACTTCTCCGAGCTAAAGGAGGATGTTCAAACCCATCGCAAAGAGCTAAAAACCTTGAAGAAAGATTAAACGAATGACTAACCAGAAAAAACAGTGTAGAGAAGTCCTTAAATGACCTGATGGAGCTGAAAACCATGGCACAAGAACTATGTGACACATGCACAAGCTTCAGTAGCCGATTTGATCAAGTGGAAGAAACGGTATCAGTGATTGAAGATCAAATGAATGAAATGAAATGAGAAGTTTAGAGAAAAAAGAATAAAAAGAAATGAACAAAACCTCCAAGAAATATGGGACTATGTGAAACGACCAAATCTACATCTGATTTATGTACCTGAAAGTGACAGGGAGAATGGAACCAAGTTGGAAAACACTCTTCAGGACATTATTCAGGAGAACTTCCCCAACCTAGCAAAGCTGGCCAGCATGCAAATTCAGGAAATACAGAGAACACCACAAAGATACTCCTTGAGAAGAGCAACTCCAAGACACATCACTATCAGATTCACCGAAGTTGAAATGAAGGAAAAAATGTTAAGGGCAGCCAGAGAGAAAGGTTGGGTTACCCACAAAGGGAAGCCCATCAGACTAATAGCAGATCTCTCGGCAGAAACTCTACAAACCAGATGAGAGTGGGGGCCAATATTCAACATTCTTAAAGAAAAGAATTTTCAACCCAGAATATCATATCCAGCCAAACTAAGCTTCATAAAGGAAGGAGAAATAAAATCCTTTACAGACAAACAAATGCTGAGAGATTTTGTCACCGCCAGGCCTGCCTTACAAGAGCTCCTGAAGGAAGCACTAAACACGGAAAGGAACAACTGGAACCAGCCACTGCAAAAACATGCCAAATTGTAAAGACCATCAATGCTAGGAAGAAACTGCATCAACTAACAAGCAGAATAACCAGCTAACATCATAATGACAAGATTAAGTTCACACATAACAATATTAGCCTTAAATGTAAATGGGCTAAATGCTCCAATTAAAAGACACAGACTGGCAGTTTGGATAAAGAGTCAGGACCCATCAGGTGCGGTATTCAGGAGACCCATCTCACGTGCAGAGACACACATAGGCTCAAAATAAAGGGATGGAGGAAGATCTACCAAGCAAATGGAAAACAAAAAAAAGCAGGGGTTGCAATCCTAATCTCTGATAAAACACACTTTAAACCAACAAAGATCAAAAGAGACAAAGAAGGCCACTACATAATGGTAAATAGATCAGTTCAAATAGAAGAGCTAACTATCCTAAATATATAGGCACCCAATACAGGAGCACCCAGATTCATAAAGCAAGTCCTTAGAGACCTATAAAGAGACTTAGACTCCCACACAATAATACTGGGAAACTTTAACACCCCACTGTCAATATTAGACAGGTCAATGAGACAGAAAGTTAACAAGGATATCCAGGAATTGAACTCAGCTCTGCACCAAGCAGACCTAATAGACATCTACAGAACTCTCCACCCCAAATCAACAGAATATACATTCTTCTCAGCACCACATCACACTTTTTCCAAAACTGACCACATAGTTGGAAGTAAAGCACTCCTCAGCAAATGTAAAAGAACAGAAATTATAACAAACTGTCTCTCAGACCACAGTGCAATCAAACTAGAACTCAGGATTAAGAAACTCACTCAAAACCACACAACTACATGGAAACTGAAAAACCTGCTCCTGGATGACTACTGGGTACATAACAAAATGAAGGCAGAAATAAAGATGTTCTTTGAAACCAATGAGAACAAAGACACAACATATCAGAATCTCTGGGACACATTTAAAGCAGTGTGTAGAGGGAAATTTATAGCACTAAATGCCCACAAGAGAAAGCAGAAATGATCCAAAACTGACCCCCTAACTTCACACTTAAAAGAACTAGTGAAGCAAGAGCAAACAAATTCAAAAGCTAGCAGAAGGTAAGAAATACCTAAGATCAGAGCAGAAATGAAGGAGATAGAGACACAAAAAACCCTTCAAAACATCAGTGAATCCAGGAGCTGGGTTTTTGAAAAGATCAACAAAATTGATAGACCGCTATCAAGACTTATAAATAAAAACACAGAGAACAATCAAATAGACGCAATAAACGATGATAAAGGGGATATCACCACCGATCCCACAGAAATACAAACTACCATCAAAGAATACTATAAACACCTCTATGCAAATAAACTAGAAAGTCTAGAAGAAATGAATAAATTCCTGGACACATACACCCTCTCAAACTGAACCAGGAAGAAGCTGAATCCCTGAATAGACCAATAACATGTTCTGAAGTTGAGGCAATAATTAATAGCCTACCAACCAAAAAAAATCCAGGACCAGATGGTTAACAGCCGGATTCTACCAGAGGTACAAAGAGGAGCTGGTACCATTCCTTCTGAAACTATTCCCATCAATAGAAAAAGAGGGAATCCTCCCTAATGCATTTTATGAGGCCAATAGCATTCTGACACCAAAGCCTGGCAGAGACACAGCAAAAAAAAAAGAGAATTTTAGACCAATATCCCCGATGAACAATTGATGTTAAAATCCTCAATAAAATACTGGCAAACCAAATCCAGCAGCATGTCAAAAAGCTTATCCACCACGATCAAGTTGGCTTGATCCCTGGGATGCAAAGCTGGTTCAACATACACAAATCAATAAACGTAATTCATCATATAAACAGAACCAAAGACAAAAACCACATGATTATCTCAATAGATGCAGAAAAAGCCTTGGCAAAATTCAACAGCCCTTCATGCTAAAAACTCTCAATAAACTAGGTATTGATGGGATGTATCTCAAAATAATAAGAGCTGTTTGTGACAAACCCTCAGCCAATATCATACTGAATGGGCAAAAACTGGAAGCATTCCCTTTGAAAACTGGCACAAGGCAGGGATGCCCTCTCTCACTACTCTTATTCAACATAGTGTTGGAAGTTCTGGCCAGGGCAATAAGGCAAGAGAAAGAAATAAAGGGTATTCAATTAGGAAAAGAGGAAGTCAAATTGTCTCTGTTTACAGATGACATGATTGTATACTTAGAAAACCCCATCGTCTCAGCCCAAAATCTCCTTAAGCTGATAAGCAACTTAAGCAAAGTCTCCAGATACAAAATCAATGTGCAAAAATCACAAGCATTCCTACACACAAATAGCAGACAAACAGACAGCCAAATCATGAGTGAACTCCCATTCACAATTGCTACAAAGAGAATAAAATACTTAGGAATCCAACTAACAAGGAATGCGAAGGACCGCTTCAAGAAGAACTACAAACCACTGCTCAATGAAATAAAAGAGGACACAAAAAAAAAAGGAAGAACATTCCATGCTCATGGATAGGAAGAATCAATATTGTGAAAATGGCCATACTGCCCAAGGTAATTTATGGATTCAATGCCATCCCCATCAAGCTACCAATGACTTTCTTCACAGAATTGGAAAAAACTACTTTAAAGTTCATATGGCACCAAAAAAGAGCCTGCATTGCCAAGACAATCCTAAGCCAAAAGAACAAAGCTGGAGGCATCACACTACCTGACTTCAAACTATACTACAAGGCTACAGTAACCAAAATAGCATGGTACTGGTACCAAAACAGAGATATGGACCAATGGAACAGAATAGAGCCCCCAGAAATAATACCACACATCTACAACCATCTGATCTTTGGTAAACCTGACAAAAACAAGAAATGGGGAAAGGATTCCCTATTTAATAAATGGTGCTGGGAAAACTGGCTAGCCATATGTGGAAAGCTGAAACTGAATCCCTTCCTTACACCTTATACAAAAATTAATTCAAGATGGATTAGAGACTTAAATATTAGACCTAAAACCATAAAAACCCTGGAAGAAAACCTAGGCAATACCATTCAGGCCATAGGCATGGGCAAGGACATCATGACTAAAACACCAAAAGCAATGGCAACAAAAGTCAAAATTGACAAATGGGATCTAATTAAACTAAAGAGCTTCTGAACAGCAAAAGAAATTACCATCAGAGTGAACAGGCAACCTACAGAATGGGAGAAAATTTTTACAATCTAACCGTCTGGCAAAGGGCTAATATCCAGAATCTACAAATAACTTAAACAAATTTACAAGAAAAAATCAACCTCATCAAAAAGTGGGCAAAGGATATGAACAGACACCTCTCAAAAGAAGACATTTATACAGCCAACAGACACATGAAAAAATGCTCATCATCACTGGCCATCAGAGAAATGCAAATCAAAACCACAATGAGATACCATCTCACACCAGTTACAATGGTGATCGTTAAAAAGTCAGGAAACAACATGTGGGAGAGGATGTGGAGAAATAGGAATGCTTTTACACTGTTGGTGGGACTGTAAACTAGTTCAACCATTGTGGAAGACACTGTGGTGATTCCTCAAGGATCTAGAACTAGAAATACCATTTGACCCAGTCATTCCATTACTGGGTATATACCCAAAGGATTAAATCATGCTGCTATAAAGACACATGCACTTGTATGTTTATTGCAGCACTATTCACAATAGCAAAGACTTGGAACCAACCTAAATGTCCATCAATGATAGACTGGATTAAGAAAATGTGGCACATATACACCATGGAATACTATGCAGCCATAAAAAGTGATGAGTTCATGTCCTTTGTAGGAACATGGATGAAGCTGGAAACCATCATTCTGAGCAAACTGTCACAAGGACAGAAAACCAAACACTGCATGTTCTCACTCATAGGTGGGAATTGAACAATGAGAACACTTATACAAAAGGTGGGGAACATCACACACTGGGGCCTGTTGTGGGGTGGTGGGAGTGGGGAGGGATAGCATTAGGAGATATACCTAATGTAAATGAGGAGTTAATGGGTGCAGCACACCAACATGACACATGTATACATATGTAACAAACCTGCACATTGTGCACATGTACCCTAGAACTTAAAGTATAATAATAAAAAATAAAATAAAATAAAAAATGAAAGAAAGAAGGAAAGAAGAAAGAAAGAAAGAAAGAAAGAAAGAAAGAAAGAAAGAAAGAAAGAAAGAAAGAAAGAAAGAAAGAAGAAAAGAAAAGAAAAGAAAAGAAAAGAAAAGAAAAGAAAAAAATGGTCATATCTGTAGATCTTCTGATTGGACTTAGAGAAATATAGATTAAAAACAAAAATTAAAAATATGCCCAAGATTTAAACTCAAAGTTATCAATTGTGGTTTTATTGATTAGGAATAAAAATAGAGTTAAATGCAGTTTAATGATATATAGAGTGGATGCCTTAATAAGCTATGGTTTCATTGATGAGAATCTGTGCAGCCATTCATAATTATTAGAAGAAAATAGAACAGCATAAAAGAAAAATCCTATAGTATATTGTTAAAGAAAAGCAAGTTATAAAATACAATGATTTCATTTTGTTTTTTTAAGTATAAATATATCAATGTAAAAAGGTATTTATATTTTATCCTTATCAATATGATAAATTCCTGGTACTCTAATGAATGACAAAACTATAATTATATCAAGTGTTCACAGAAAATAAGGATTTGCTGGAAAATAATAAAATGTACTACACTTGAAAAAAAAAAAAAGAAAGGCAAAGAGCTTTAAATTGCTAATTTACTGGGAAAAATAATTAAGTTTTCACATTCATACCACCATAAAAGAGAAAATATACTTCATGATTTTGTTGAATAATACCTTTCATTTGTATGGTAACTAAACTATTTATTATATATTAAAATCAAGACTGTTATTTGGGCTATTTACTTTTCAATTCTTAAAATCAGATAATAAAATGAAATATAAACTTCACAATAAAATTTCTAAAAGGCAAAAAAAAAAGTTTTTAAGTAGCAAATAAGCTCGTTCCTGATGATTGTATATTGGATTAAAGACAGCGCTTCTTGCAGAGCTTACAGAGGATAGCATATATTTTAAACATCTCCTCCGTTTTAACACTGTGGTGGGCACCAGTCTCCCATCACTACATTGATAGAAATGAAAGGGAACATTTTAAAGCTGTTTTAGCAAACCAAGGATGTTCATTTTTAACTACAATAAAACAAATCATGTCATATTTTCAGAATTCATATTTAGTCCTTCATCAGTTGCCATTTCCAACAATTTATCCTTTAAAGTTGTCATTATGTTTAAATTGTATTTTGATAAAATAAATCAGTTCCAGATTTTAGACATTGTTAGGATCACGATTACTAAACTAAGCTGAAAATATCACAAATTTTAATGTGGTCGTACTGCACATGACTAGTACACAGTTCATATGACATGGGACTCACCATATGAGTTCAGCAACATCCAAACTAATTTATGTCGTATTCAAGATAACCGGTTCACTGATCACCATCGTTTCAGCAATGTACAATTGCTATACAATTCTCTAAGTGATTCTTCTCAATTTCTGCACTCATCTTCTGGAGAGGTAATAACAAATAACTCATGGACACACTTATCCATAGACCATATTTTGAGCAGTGCTGTCCTAAAGAGTTAGGTACAAACTTCACCACAAAGACGAAAGACCTGGGAAGACTTAAATATCACTCAAAATAACTCAGAATCTGACAGCTTATCCTGATAATGAGGCTTTAATGCAAATTGTCACATCTTGTGTCATTTGAGTCCTTCAGGAAGAAAACACTGAAATGGTGTTAGGAGTACAAGAGGTTAGGGGCCGGGGGCACGTCTCTGAAAAATAAAATGTTACTTCTCTGATCCTCAGTTTCCCCTTCTGGAAAATAAAACCAATAATGGTATCTATTTCTTAGGTACTATGAGGATAAAATGAGACAATGTGTTTCAATGTTAATCCTAGTGCAAGGCACAAAGTAAACACTTAATAAACGTTAATAAACATTATGAGTAACAGCAGTAGTGGTATTGTGTTATCACTATAACGGAGGAAATTAGAAACTTCTGATGTCGAATTTCAGAAGTTTGTTAAACCTTAGTGTTCAAATTATGAGCAACGAAATTGACTCCCAAACAATATCAGAGTAAAATATTAGAATTCTTTCTATTTTCTGAGTGATAGCATAAGAAAATCACCATCGTACAGATGTCATAACAATAATTGACTTAGGTGAGACTCATCAATAGATTCTGAAATTATTGTGTGAAAGTTTGATGGGGAACAGGATATTTATACCACCTTAAATCATCACTTTTTTTTTTTTTTTTTTTTTTTTGAGACGGAGTCTTGCTCTGTCGCCCAGGCTGGAGTGCAGTGGCCGGATCTCAGCTCACTGCAAGCTCCGCCTCCCGGGTTTACGCCATTCTCCTGCCTCAGCCTCCCGAGTAACTGGGACTACAGGCGCCCGCCACCTCGCCTGGCTAGTTTTTTTGTATTTTTTTTTTTTAGTAGAGACGGGGTTTCACCGTGTTAGCCAGGATGGTCTCGATCTCCTGACCTCGTGATCCACCCGTCTCGGCCTCCCAAAGTGCTGGGATTACAGGCTTGAGCCACCGCGCCCGGCCCACATATTATTTTTGAATTAACTTTATAGTAGATAAATCTGCTAGACCTAGAACCAAGTTAACATAGACATAGAACCAAGTTCTAACACAAACATAGAACCAATGAGACATAGAACCAAGTTCTATGTTAACATCACTCATAATGGGGCAAACTGATGTCATGTGCCTCCTTTTGTGATATGCCAGGAAAGCCTGCAACATTGCTTCCAAACAGCTTCCAAACAGCTACTACCTGAATCTGATCCTCAGGAAATATCAAACACACTCAAATTAAGGAATGATATTTTGTTGTTGTTGTTGTTTTTACAGATGAATCTCACTCTGTCACCCAGGCTGGAGAGCAGTGGCATGATCATAGATCATTACAGCTTACAACTCCTTGACTAAAGCGCTCCTCCATTTTCAGCCTCCCGAGGAGCTGGGACCACAGGGGTGTGCCACCATGCCCAGCTTTTTAAAAAAATTTTTGTTTTTGTTTTTGATTTTTAGAGAGCCGGAGTCTCACTATATTGCCCAGGCTAGTCTTGAACTCCTGGTACTATGAGTGATCCTCCTGCCTCAACCTCTCAAAGTGCTGGAATTGCAGGTGTATGCCATCATGGCCAGCTGAATATTCTTTAGACAACAACAACAACAACAACAAAAAAAACTGGAATATATCTCAGAATGTTAATGTCATGAAAGAAAAAAAAAGGGCTAGAGAACTAGATTTAAAAAGTAAGAGACATGACAGCTAAAGACAATGTGTGGTCCTGGATTGGATCCCAAATCAATAAAAAGAAACTTAATAAATCATATTATTGGAGCAATTGGAGAAAATTGTAGATAGATTGCATATTGAATAATAGTTTCAAATCAGTATTTTCTGAATTTTATCACTGTACTGTGGTATGTTAGAGAATAGTCTTGCACCTAGGAGATGCAAACTGAAGTATTTAGATTGGTGATAGAGAGGTATTGTCTGCAATTTACTCCCAAGTGGTTCAGGAAAATGTTTAATAGTGATATTAATAATAGTAATAATATGTGGAGAGAGATATCAAATGTGGCAAAATGTTTGGTTCATAATTGGCAAATCTAGGTCAAGAGTATGTCAGAGTTCATTATATTAGGTTGCCATTAAAATGGCCAAAATCTCAATTACTTTTGTGCCAACCTATTATTCTTGCAACTTATCTATAAATTTGAAATACAAAATTAAAAATAAAAAGCATGAGGAGTCAGGAGACGAGAGGCAGAGCGAGCCTCTGCTGACAGGCAGTTGTTTAGCTTTATGGATAGTTTGCGTACAAGACTTCTTCTGGTCTTGGTTTTTTGACCTTGAGGACCTGGGGTGAAAAAAGTGCCACAGGTTACAGCCTGTGCATTCGAAATATTACTTTGCAGAATATTTTCCATGGTCACTCTCCATAATCCTCCCCAATTTTAAAAAAGAAAAGCACAGGCCATACTAATGTTAAGAATTCCAATATCAAGCTTTGTTTCTATGTAACATGAATTCAAAGATAACTCTGAATTGGTCCGCATGACCCTGTTGGAAGCATGTACTCATTAACTAATTTCATTTATTAATTGTTGAGCCAAAGCCAAATGTAGCTGAATCACTCTCCCCCACCCTTCTCTGGTTGAGCATTAAGAGTAAATAGGCAAGTGAAAGCTGGTTTAACACTCAACCTCACCTCACCCCATTCCATCTTCTGTCCTTGCAGGAGAGCAGGCTTTTCTCACACAGGCAGGAGCTGAGGGATGGAAATCCCTGTATGAAGCCTTAGCCCCACTGAGTGTTATGACCTGCTTATTCAGAAGACAATTGGAAATCCACTCTATCTGATTTGACTTTTCCTCTAAGAATTAGCAAAGTTCCAGAGAACAACAGTTTAGTAGCAAATAAGTTCAACGGAAGTGATTAAAGTTCCATGACATCCTTAGGAAGATAGCCCAATAATGAGAATTGTCTATCTTGAAACCAAGAATGAGAGGAGCAATTGATGCTGTTCCCTCTCTTTGGTTTGTCTAAATAATCTCAATAAAGAGAATGAATGAGTGATATGGTTTGGCTGTGTCCCCACCCAGATCTCATCTTGAATTGTAGCTCCCACAATTCCTACATGTTATGGAAGGTAATTGAATCATGGGGTGGGTCTTTCCCATGCTGTTCTCATGATAGTGAATAAGTCTCATAAGATCTGATGGTTTTATAAGGATGAGTTTCCCTGCACAAGCTCTCTCTTTGTCTACTGCCATCCATGTAAGACATGCCTTTTGCCTTCTGCAATGATTGTGGGGCCTCCGCAGCCACGTGGAACTTTGAGTCGATGAAACCTCTTTTTCTTTATAAATCACCCACTCTCAGGTATGTCTTTATCAGCAACATGAAAACAGGCTAATACAATGAGCTTCTTCCTCTTTTTCCTACTTGTTGTTTGTTTGTTTGTTAGTCTAGGTGTTCATGACTATTTGATTCATTTGAAACATTCTGGTGAAGTAGGAAAATTTAAGATAGGTTGTCAGCTCAAAAATTATTCTAAAAACTCTGCAAAGTTGTATTTGTTCACTCATCTTCACCTCTCTGTGCTTTATTTTCCCAAATGGTTTACATCAAAAAGTGGACTAAAGACAAGGTTTCAAAACCTTGCTAGAATTCGCCATTTCAAAAGATAATTGTGAAGAGGCAATGCTTATTTAAGAAATTGGTTTGCCATACTCCTTTAAAAACCCCTTGAAACCTTGCCACATAATAACATCCTTAAAAAAATCAATGTTTATATGCATAATGAAAATAAATATATTTATTTATTACTCCAAGTAAACTCTTCCTGTAAACTGCATGCAGCTGTGTGCTGTAATTCCAAAACTACCTCCTACCATTCCCACATCAAGAATAACCTGAAGGCCTGGCATGGTGCCTCACACTTGTAATTCCAGCACTTTGGGAGGCCAAGGCAGGCAGATCACCTGAGCTTAGGACATTAAGATCAGCCTGGGCAACATGGCAGAACTCCATCTCTACAAAAAATACAAAAATTAGCAGGGCAGGGTGGCACACACCTGCGGTCCCAGCTACTTGGGCGGGGCATGGGGAGGTGCCTGAAGCAGAAGGATCGCTTGAGCTTGGGATGTCAAAGCTGCAATGAACCGTGTTCATGCTACTGCACTCCAAGCCCTGGGCGACAAAGTGAGACCCTGTCTCAAAAAACTAAAACAAACAAACAAGCAAAAAACACCCGAGTTTTCTGGACTGACTCTTAAGGGTATTCAGGGAAAGAGCCTTGATCCAGTTGATCCAGGGTCCAGAGATTGGATCTTACCAAAAGTGTGGGTGTGTGAGATTCAATGAAGTACACTGAACCTATATCAATCTATAAAATCATTGATTCCTGACCTACTAATTATAAGGAAAAGTGAGACTTCTGTTTCTTGTTAGTGAGGAGAGCACCTGGTGGCCATCAAGCTGAACGTTATCTGAGGAATTTAGAAGTAATTAGACTTCCCCACTATCTAAAGCAGGCATCTGGTTCCAGGCTTCTTGCCCAGAAATTTATAACTAACTAGAATTTCTGTACATCTCCAGAATGCATGCATATAGAAACTCATTGTGCAACCCTTGCTGACATTAAGGCACCAAAATATCTGCAAATGTAATCATTTATCATGACTTACATGGCTAACGTGGTCCCAATTACCCTTATGCTCCCACTTTAAGGTCCATAGGTACCCCCAAGGAAAAATCCACCATGGCGCTCTCAGTCCTCTCTTGCTGAGACAGGCTACTCCACCCTTCTACAGCATTCTTTCTATTTAATAAAACTCCTTTTCAAACCTATACTGTTGTCGATAAATCCTTTATACCAACCTGTGAGTCAACCACTTTCTGATACCAGGCCTCTGACACCTCGCCTAGCAATTGGGAGAATCGTTAGAGGAAAAAAGAAAAGGAATGTAGGAGTATACCAAAAAGTATAAAAAGGTAAGGTGTTTTAACACTCTCAGTTGATCCTTAGCTACTGCATGTTGCTAAAGATCATTTGGACAATAACTCTTTCTTTCAAACTATTCAACCTGGAAATGTTCTGGAAGTCCTCGGCATATATGAATTTAATTTTCAAATGCTTGAATCTTGTAAATTATTATTATTATTATTATTATTATTATTATTATTATTATTATTTAGCAGAGTCTTGCTCTGTCGCCCATGCTGGAGTGCAATGGTGCAACCTCGGCTCCTGCAACCCCTGTCTCCTGGGTTCAAGTGATTCTCCTGCCTCAGCCTCCCAAGGAGTTGGGATTACAGGCATGTGCCACCATACCCAGCAAATTCTTGTATTTTTAGTAGAGAGAGGGTTTCACCATGTTGGCCAGGCTGGTCTCAAACTGTTGACCTCAAGTGATTCACCCACCTTGGCCTCCCAGAGTGCTGTGAGTACAGGTATGAGCCAAATATGTACTATTTCTAAAATATGAATAGAAAACTGTCTTTCAGAGCTACTTAGAAACCTAGATTGCCAACTGGCATCTCCTTTTTATCAGGTTTCTGTTCTTCTCTATGCATCTCATATGTTGTAGCTCTAGAAAAATACACATATTGTTTTGTGTGTGTGTGTGTGTTTGTGTGTGTGTGAACAATGACCCCAAAAAGAAATCTAGCTGCTGGTGCAAGTAATAAAAGTGAAGAGATCAAATGGAAAATGTAATTAAAGGATAAATCTTAGTGTGAAAACATGATCTGTAGATAAATCAGAAGATGTAATGTAGAATTCCATATTGGCTAAATGTAAGACATAAATGAGTTCACATATGCAGAAGAATTATCTACCGATGATTCTAGCTAGTGCCAAAATTGTTTACCAAATGAATAATTTAACAAAAAAGTTAGTACAATTCTACATTGCTGTTGAATCCTTTCTAAAATGTCGTGTGTTTCCTATGCAAATTTTCACACCACATATTAACCTTTTTTTTTAAACTCCCACCAGTGTAGGAGTTATAAAACAATTAAAAGGCTGACGTCAGGGTGGAGGGATTACATTTCTCAGTAGTGTTTTTCCTAAATTTTATGCCAATAATTAGGTGATATATTTTACAAACTTAAGGATTTGAAGATGTTTTCATATGATTTCTTATAAGGCCAGGCTCTACTGAATTTTCAGCATTGTAGGTAAGCTAGGCCACTGTTATGAAAAAGCTAAATAGTTTAAACAAACAGCTCATTGACTGATGAGCTTTCAGCCCTCTCTGTGACTATGTCTTTTGCCATATGACTTTGTCATTCCTTCCATCAGCGGGAAGAGTATATTTTCCCACCCCTTTTCCAAGTTTGATCATTTCACTTGTTCTGGCCGGTGGGGTAATAGTGGATGTGATATAAGAAAAGGCTTAAAAATGTGGACTTGCCATGTTGTGCTTCTGCCATCCCAGTAAGAAGGATAAGCCCAGCTAGCCCAGTGTCCCAGGAGGAGGATGAGGGACCCATGGAACAAACCTGAGTTGTCCAGCCAAGACGAGCCTCAACTCACAGCTGACTCATGGCCCATTCTCTAGGTACATGAGTGAACCCAGCCAAGATCAGCAGGTAGTACAACTTAGCTGAACCCTTCAGGCTCCTGAGAAATAAACATATATTGCTGTATTCACCTGTTCAGGCTGCCATAACAGAATACCACAGGCTGGGTGGTTTAAACGACAGAAATTTGTTTTCTCACAGTTCTCTAGGATAGAAGTTCAAGATCTAGTTTCCATCATGTTGGTTTCTGGTGAGGACTCTTCCTGGCTTGCAGATGGCCACCTTCTCACCATGTCCTTCTCACATGGCCTCTCCTCTGCACATGCACAGAGGAAGTGAGATCTCGGTGCTTCTCTTCCTCATCTCATAAGGACACCAGTCCTGCTGGATAAGGGCCCCAGCTTTATATCCCATATAACCTCAATTACTTCCTAAAGGCCCTGTCTCCAAATGCAGTCACATTGAGGGTTAGGGTCTCAACATAGGAATTTTGGGGGCACTCAATTCAATCCATATCAATTGTGCACCACACAACAATTTAGTGGTACTAACTGCCACATTCAGTAAAAATATATAATGGAGAAGTGAGTTTGGCTTCTTGGAAAATGTTAATTCTTTAAGACATAATGAGAATATTTTATCAAAGTAAAAAATTTAGATTTGCCTTACTTCCAATATGTAAGCTACATATCCACTGGAGCACGTTTCAGAACAGTCTAAAAGTGACATTGTTGAAGTACAAGGAATTATTTCTATAGGATAAGTTTGTTTTCCTTTTTTGAGTATATGTAAGTCCTACTGTGGAATTTATCTTTAAATAATATTATAGATCCTGTATAAAATGAATTTTTTAAATTCTGAAAATAACTGCATTTAGAAGACACAAATATTTATAAAGAAAAAATATCCTACTCAAACTACTCAAGGAACAATATAATATTAATCTTGGTCCAAAAGAACATAAGAATATAATCTTATTAAAATGTCAAAAGATCCTTCTGTTTATTAGTGGAAAAATCCTATCAGTACTTACAATCTTTAAGGACATGCTGTTTTTAGTGAAGTCAAGAGCAAGTCTTTCTTTCACTTTTTAATATGTTAAAAGTCACAGGCTTTTTATAAATTTAACTGTCAACCTTGCTAGCAGTCATTTGTGGCTCATTTCTGTTAGATTCAATTTATCTTTCAATTAGGAAACCAGAGCCATTTATGAATACTCCTGAAATTAATGAAAGACTCTTTTTTTTCTATAATGCTGCATACCTGTTTGAAGGTATACGTTTGTGCAACAAGAGGGTAAAGAACATCTGATAATGCAGTACTATCAGGGTATTCATCTGAGGCTTCTATCATGCATCAAAACTATTTTGCTTTATTAAATTATTTTGTATATCTCAAAGACTGCATATTACAGAGTTCCACTGACTATGCACAAATCAAACTCACTTATTCTTTTCATCCATAGATCCTCATAACATGTTGTTTTACATATTTTAAGAAAGCCCTTCTAACAATTTTTGTCGTTGTCCAAGACAAGTTGATGGAAATCAATTAAAGTTTTTTTACAAATGGGAAGCAAAATTTCACAGTAGTTTGTATAAGAAATGATTTGATTTGTACTCCAATTTGAAAATTGAAATTTAAAATATGACTAAAAATGTATCATTATTTAACAAACTTCTGGTTATAACTGTAACTCACTAATTATTAAAATAAAGACTGAATCAAATGTTGATTGGGATTTTTGTTACATAAAATTTTTATGAAAAAATTGTTAGGTGCTAAATGCAATGCCATATTCTGGATTTGATCCTAGAAGAGAAAAAGGACATTCATGGAGAAAAATCAGTGAAATCTGAATAAAATTGGGAGTGTAGTTAATAGTAATATACCAATGTCAGTTTCTTAGTTTTGACAAATGTATCATGGTAATTTAAGATGTTAACATTAGAGAAAACTAGATAAGGGATAGGCAGGAACTATGTATTATCTTTGCACTATAAATCTAAAATTATTTTAAAATAAAATTTACTATAAAATTATTAGATGACCTGATGTGATATCCTTCATTCAGTTTAGCAGCACAGCCATAAAGAGATTCATCTTTGCAGAAATATGTGAAGGCTGTACCAGTTTTCCCAAAAGCCTCTCTTAATCCCTTGAAACACAAATCTTCCTTTCTTGAAGCACATAATCCTTGTCATAATCCTTGTAGATTTTCTCTTCTTTAACAGTAACTGCTCTTGAGTCCGCCATAGCCTCATTGTCTATGACTTTCCATTTTATACATCACTTTGCTCAATTAAATGAAGTCTAACATCCTTTGCAATATTTGTGATTGCACTTTGTAGTCAATATATGCTCCCTACCCCTTCTCATAGCACTTGAAAGGAAAATGCCTGTTGAAAGATGATAGACTCTAGAGTGAAGAGGGGAGAGAAGTTGGAGGGGAGACAAATTTTCTAAGTAGTCTTTTTTTTTTTTTTTTTTTTTTACAAAATGGCCTACATAACCTTATAACTAGAGGAATGCAGGTAATATTTGGAAGGCAAGGAACTTTATGTTTCTGCTTTTCCTGTAATGTAAATATATGAAGAATTGAAGAAATAAAGCACCTAATGAGAATTGGCAGCCAATTAAAAAAGAAAAAAGACTCAAGAAAGATGCAAACAAGAGGCACAAACTATGTACAGAGATTTTCTTCCTTCCGTGGAGCACCGTGTCATACGAAAGACTCCCAGAAACAGATGACAAAAATGTCCAACTTTCAATCTTCCCATAGTTATGGTTCCATAGAAGGTAGGGATGTACATAAACCCACACTCAGGTGTAAGGGAAGTTCAATACAGGCCCATACCCAGTTATAATGTGATCATCCTGATACCATTACGTTTGTTTTTTCAGGCTATCACAAAAGGGAAGAACACAGAATCCCAGGCTAAAATGCTGGGATTGCAGGCATGAGCCATTATGCTTGGCCCTGGCAATCTTTAAGTGGAGACATTTGTAGTAATTTGTACCATGTACTCTGCTGTGGTACAGTGTATGCTGTGATCTTTATTAATTGGAAAATAAGTAACTATTCATGAAGAGGACCCCATCCTTTGGTAGATCTTCTGTAAAGCTCCTATCCCTAGAGTAAAATAGTTGCATCTGTATACAAGAGATAATGGGTTTGAAAATCTAAATTAACAAAATCGGCTTAATCTCATTGATAACATAGTTAATTCTCTGCACTCAGAAACAAAGTATTTCATGTAAAGGAAAAGTAGAGTGTTCTATGGTTTTATTTGCTTATTTTGCTTTGTTTTATAGGGTTGGTAGTGGAAACTTATTTTTATTAGCAACCATTATTGATGAGTGTTTCTTGAATTCCAAATGAGGGAGAAACCTCTGTTTTTATGTCTTATGTCAATAGCATATTTTATTCCCTTCGTATCAGGTAATAAATGATAACTCACTACCTTATTAGTGTTATGTTCACTTCATTCCCCAAGTACCTATTAGCCCTAGGGGCAAAAATCTTGAAAGGATCAAGTCACACTGACTCTCTCCCATAGTGGTCAACATACAACTGCCCTCGGGGACCCTCCCCAGGTTGATTTCTCTCTTACTCACTTTTCACTCTCACTTTTATCAGTGTCCTTGGCCACAGCTGCAGTCATCTAATAGCAATTCAAAGGAGGTGGCATAAAAATATAATGTGCAGATAAATATAGCAGGGAATCCAATCTTTGAGTCTGGACTCAAAGTCTGGCACTTCTTTTGTAAACTACTCAACTAGATTTTGAAGTTCTTAAGGACAGTGACCTCTTTTCTGCCTCTTTCGTGTCTTTTTCTGTGCCTGGTATGTTTCTATAATTCTATATAGTTTTGACTGGTTAGTTGATTGATCAGATTTATTTCTTTGGCTATTATACCAAAAAGGTCTCTAAAATGTATATAAACTAGTTAGTATAAAGAATTCTGACATCATTTTCTGAGCATGAACAAAAATATAGTAGAAATTTTATTATAACACAATTGTTGGCCGGAAGAAACACATCTGTATTTTGAAGGAAAAAGAATATGTTCTGTTCGGCCAGACGTGGTGGATCACGCCTGTAATTCCAGCATTTTGGGAGGCCAAAGCGGGCAGATCACGAGGTCAGGATATTGAGACCATCCTGTCTAACATGGTGAAACCCTGTCTCTACTGAAAAAAATATACATACAAAAAATTAGTTGGGCATGGTGGCAGGCGCCTGTAGTCCCAGCTATTCGGGAGGCTGAGGCAGGAGAATGGTATGAACCCAGGAGGCAGAGCTTGCAGTGAGCCCAGATCGAACCACTGCACTCCAGACTCTCTCCAGGTGACAGAGAGAGACTCCCTCTCAAAAAAAAAAAAAAAAAAAAAAAAGAATATGTCCTGTTCAATGAGTACAATTAAATGTAATGTGTAGAGAAACTCAGAAAAAAATATATAATTATCTAAGGTAATTACATTACATTTGAGTGATGTTTTTAAATTCTATTTCTCAAATATTCTATAAAAAATTATATTATATTAAATGTAAGAAATACAAAGGAAGAAGCATGGCAGACACAATTTCGTAGATTAAAAATGTTTCTGTTCCTTCATTAGAAAATCTTAGAATGAATAAATATTTCATTTAAAAATAGGTACACAGAGTCTGGGTGTGGTGGCTCACGCCTGTAATCCCAACACTTTGGGAGGCCGAGGCAGGTGGATTGCCTGAGATCAGGAGATGGCAACCAGCCTGGCCAACATAGTGAAACCCCATTGCTATTAAAAATACAATAATTAGCTGGGTGTGGTGGTGTGCACCTGTAATCCCAGCTACTCAGGAGGTTGAGGCAGGAGAATCACTTGAGGTGGAAGTTGCAGTGAGCCAAGATTGTGCCACTGCACTCCAGCCTGGGCAACAGAGTGAGACTCTGTCTCAAAAAAAAAAAAAAAAAAAAAAAAAAAGGTACACAAAAAAGTTAGCCTTGAGAAACTTTCCATTGTGAAAGAGGAAGTAAAATTATATTGATTTTTAAAATTGTCATCAGTTTACTGGTAAAGCTATGGCTACTATAGCTTCGGAGGTCTTAAAATAGACTTTGCAAAAGCAACTACAGTCACCATAGTGTTTCAGATAAAGGATCCTTTCTAAATGGGTGGTATTTACTTTATGTCCTTAAATGTAAGCCAATCCCTTGGCCTAGATCAAAATAACATAGCAGGCAGGAAAAACAGGAGAGAATTCCAAAGACTTGTGGCTTAAAAGACAGTGGAACTTGTTGAAATCACCACATGTGTAAGTCCAAACCCCATATCCCTACATTAATTTGTAAACAACTCCTAGAATTGTGTCCCCACAATAGACGTTGAAGTCCTAACATCCAGTATTTGCGTATGTGACCTTATTTGGAAATAGGGTCTTCACAGAGGTAATCAAGTCAAATGAGGTCATTACGGCAGACTCTAACCCAATATGACTGGTATTCTTATTAAAAGAGCAAATTCGGACACACAGACAGACATGAACATGGGGCAAATGCCATTGAACATGAAGGCAGAGATTGGAGTGATGATTCTACAAGTGAAAGAACACCAAAGATTGCCAGCAAACCACAGGCTATGAGAAAGGCATGAACAGACTCTCTCACAGCCCTCAGAAAGAACCAACCCTGCTGGCACCTTCATATTAGATTTTGAGCCTTCAGAACCGTGAGACCACACATTTCTGTTGCTTAAGCCAGGGGTCCCCAACTCCTGAAACTGGTCCATGGCCTGTTAGGAACCAAGTTGCACAGCTTCTTCTGTGTTTACAGCCGCTCCTCGTCACTTTCATTACCACCTGAACTCCGCCTCCTGTCAGATCAACAGCACATTAGATTCTTATAGGAGCGTGGACCCTGTTGTGAACTGTGCATGCAAGGGATCTAGGTTGCATGCTCCTTATGGGAATCTAATGCCTGATGATCTGTCAATGTCTCCCACCACCCCCAGGCGGGACCATCTAGTTACAGGAAAACAAGCTCAGGGCTCTCACTGATTCTACATTATGGTGAGTTGTGGAATTATCTCATTATATATTACAATGTAATAATGATAGAAATAAAGTACACAATAAATGTAATGCACTTGAACCATCCCAAAACCATCCCCCACCAACCCAGTCCATGGAAAAATTGTCTTCCATGTAACCTGTCCCTGGTGCCAAAAAGGTTGGGGACTGCTGTTACAGACTACACAGGTGACTGAAAGAGGATGTTTAGGCTAAAAACCAGTACGGTGTGTATACACACAAAATGTATTGAAAGCTGAGAATATGTCATGAGGAATCAAGGAGGAAAGTGCTTCAGGTCATCAGATTTTTAAAAAATAGTTTTTTTCAAGATTAATTTACATACAGTAAAATGCATACATTTCAACTGTGCAATTCAATGAGTTTTGACAAACATGTAGACCATCCCAATCAAGCTATAAAACATTTCCCAGAAAGTTCACTTACGCCCTTTCCAGCCAATCCCCTCTACGGCTATGGCTGCCAACCACTACTCTTCTATTACTGTAGGTTGATACTGCCAGTTCTAGAACTTCACGTAAATAGAGTTACACAATATGCACTATTTTGTCTCTCTTCTTTCACACAGAATGATGGGTTTTTTGTTTGTTTGTTTTCTTTATTTTCCAAAACTATTTCTTAGTGTGAACAGCATGATTTTTTTTGAGTGAATAAATGAGTCAAAAAGATATGAACATTCAGATACAAGTCTTTGTGTGAACATATATTTTCCTTTCTCTTTGGTAAATACCTGACAGTAGAATAGCTGGGCCATATGGTAAGTGTATGTTTATTTTTATAAGAAACTGTCAAACTGTTTTCTAAAGTGGCCATACCATTTTATACAACTACTTTTCCTACATTGGCCTTTTACAGGCCAAAGAGTAAATAAACATTTCAGGCTTTGTGGGCCACGTATGGTGTCAGTTACACATCCTTCTTTATTTTACAACCCTTTAAAACTGTAAAAATAATTCTTAACTCAAGTGCCATACAAAAGCAGGCCATGGTTAGACTTGGCTCCAGTGAAAATTATGTATCAAGTCAGGGTTCAACCAGAAAAACAGGACCACCAGAAGATATATATAGAATTAGGGATTTGTTACAAGAGTTGGCATTATATAATTGTTGGAAGCTGGTTAAAAGTTTTGCTATTTTGTAAGGTTGTTTTTCTCTATATCTTGTCCTGGAGTTTGAAATTCACAGGGCAGGCCATCAGGAGGGAAGACGGATGTACAGTGGGGGAGGTTAGGAATAGACTGGACTTTACACACCAGTTGAAGACCATGAGGAGAGACTGACACCTTCGTCAGTTCTTGTTGCCACTGACCTTGGTAGTGTAGGTATCTGACAGAAATCAGAACCTTCAACCACACCCTCACCAACACTTGCCATGGTCAGGTTTAGATTTTAGCCATTGTACTGAGTGTATACTGATATCTCGTTTTGGCTTTAATTTGCATTTCCATGATGACTAATGATGCTGAGAATATTTTCATGTGTTATTGGCTGTTTGTAGGTCATCAGATTTTAAGGGTACTTTTCTTTTCTTTCTTTTCTTTTTCTTTCTTTTTTTTTTTTTTTTTTTTTTTGATAAAGCAATATGAGGTCAAGAATAGCTCTACATGGCTGGGTATAGTGGCTCACGCCTGTAATCACAGTGCTTTGGGAGGCTGAGCCTGGCAAATTGCTTGAACTCAGGAGGTCAAGACCAGCTTGGGCTACATAGCAAAACACAGTCTCTACAAAAAAAATTAAAAATTAGCCCAGTGTTATTGGGCACCTGTAGTCCCAGCTACTTGGGAGGCTGAGGCAGAAGGATCACTTGAGCCTGGGAGGTTGAGGCTGCAATGAGCCGAGATTGAAACACCGCACTGTAGCCTGGGAGACAGAGCAAGACCCTGTCTCAAAAAAAAAATAAATAAGTAAAAATAGAAGAGCTCTATAGCTTATTTCAAAAAGCTACTTAGCATTTGGAACCTTAGTTAGCTTTGAGATTGCTAGACTGACAGTTAAACACCTGAGCAATGTCATCAGGTAGGCCTGGGTCAAACCCTGACCCTGCTGCCTCCTGGCTGTGTGATCTTGGGCCAGTTTCTTAACTTCTCTCAGCTTCAGCTTCCAAACATATAAAACAATACCTACCCCATGGATTGATTATGAAGCATGAATGAGATAAGATCAATTTACTATTTGGGGATTCACATAGTATGTTCACATAGATATCATAATCCTTTACAGCCTGGTACAGAGTAGATGTTCAATCAATGGTAGCACATTGTTCTGTGTCTGAATTTTAAACTTCCACCATGGGGATTGCGGAGAGACATTTAAGAAGGGAAAGACAGTTGTCTTTCCAAAAGTGCTGTAGCTGTGGTAGTACACATTGTTATGCTTTCTTTTATTCCTTTTCTTCCTTCTGGATTCAGTGTCCTTCATGAAGTACATCCTTTAGAAGCTCTTTCAGAGAGGGTTTGTGAATGGCACACTCTCAAAGCCTTTATTTGAAAGTGTCTTCATTACACTCTGTCATACGAGAGTGAGGACATAATAAAGACCCTTTTACATTTTTATTCTATATCATACCGTGATTCCAAGAAGAGACTCAGCTCATTAAAAATGACTGCTTTAGCTTCAGGAAACCACATATGTTTTAGTTAGGTGAAGCAAGTACTTTTAATTGTTGTTGGTACTGTCATTTATACCCTTTTAAGTGGATCTACCATCTCAAAAAAATGAATTTGTTCAAATTTGTGTTAAGGAAATTCATCCTTAGTAAGCAAATATTGAATAAAGATGGAAAATATGTCCTGTATGCTAGAAATATTCCCCAGGTTTCAGGTGTCCACTGCCCATCAGAGGCAGCACTGGGCAAGGTATATTCAGCCTTTGCAGAATAGATGAACTTCTTAGAATACAGCTGACCTGGTTTGTACACCTTATCCATGCAGTGAAACAACGTGGTTAGAAAATAAAACCACCACTGAGAACACACAAATGCAGTGGTTCTCAAACTCGAGCACGCGCCAGAATACCCGGAGGGCTTGCTGCAACACAGCTTGCCGCCCTGACACCCCAGAGTTTCTGATTCATCAGGTGTGGGGCAGCTTGCTGAGAATTTTCACTTCTGACAGGTTCCCAGGTGACAGTGACGCTGCTGGTTCAGGACAACACTTTGAGACCCGAAGATCTATGGTATTTAAATAAACCAGGGCCATCTATGCTGATCATCAGAATTTAACAGACCTAAGTTTTTTCGTTTCAGGATGTAGATAAGTTCTCTCCCTGATATTGATCACTACTAAAAATAATGGAGGAAATGTTTCCAGTAGGAAAAATCATTGCCTATCTGGAAAATTATTTGAAATCAGTTATTAAAGCTTGAAGATCAACTTACTATTTGGGTTTCACATATTATAAACAATCATAATGAAAATGACACATAGAGCTAACGTTGAATAAGCTACTATAAAACATGTCTTTAAAATGAGACTATAGGCCAAGTGCAGTGGTTTATGCCTGTAATCTCAGCACTTTAGGAGGCTGAGGCATGCAAATTGCTTGAACTAAGTTCAAGACTAGCCTGGGCAACACGGTGAAACCTTGCCTCTACAAAAAAAAAAAAATTAGCCAGGCATGGTGGCTCATGCCTGTAGTCCTGTAGTCCCAGCTACTAGGGAGGCTGAGGTGGGAGGATCACTTGAGCCCAGGAGGTCCAGAAGTTGCAATGAGCTGAGATCTGCCACTGCACTCCAGCCTGGGCAACAGAGCCAGACCCTGTCTCCAAAAAAAAAAAAAAGAGAGAGAGAGAGATTATATAAATAAGTCAATCTTACTCATTTATCCTTGTTTGGAATAAATATTCTGGGCTATAGTGGAACCTCAGGCTTGAATAGGTTAAAAATATAAATTAACACATTTAAACAGAAATTTTTTTATATTCTCATACTCTTTGTCCCTGTCTTTACTTTTCTTATCATGGTGCACCTTTTGTTTTCTGCTCTTTCCCTTTTGGCTCCACTTTACCAAACACTTCCAATGTTTTTTTCCTTTTCTAGAGTTTGATATGTAGTACTACATACCAAATAAACAAACAAGATAGACTTCTTAAAGAAATCTGTTTCAAACAGCCAGACTTACTGGGTTGAATGAAGTTCTTGTGTCCTGTGCATGGATCTGAGTAACTTTTCCAATCTAATGCTATTAAGATGTCAAGTGGAAATGGCTTCTCCATCCCACCCCATCTTAATGAGATCCTGACCCTCCGTGCTTATCTAATAGTGTGTATCACACAAAGTTAGGTTGTATGTGTTTAGCTTACACATTCATTCAAAGGGGAATAGTGAAGTCATTGGAACAGGGCTGGGCTATGAAAAGATCAATTCCTTGTGTTTAAAGGAGCACAGAAATTACATTGATTTGCCGGCTCAAACTCTGGCAATTGGATTTTACCACTGTCACGGCAAACTTATGGAAGCTTAATATATGTTTTA
This sequence comes from Theropithecus gelada, assembly GCF_003255815.1. Classification (NCBI taxonomy): domain Eukaryota; kingdom Metazoa; phylum Chordata; class Mammalia; order Primates; family Cercopithecidae; genus Theropithecus; species Theropithecus gelada. The sequence goes on from NC_037681.1 coordinate 88,748,922, forward strand.
GGAGAAGAGTCATTGTAAACACAACACCTTACTTCCTTTACATAGTTGATGTCTATCCCGTGAGTTGATTTATTTTATGAAACTCGCATCAGTATGGTTTGTCAGACCCAAACAACTAACTTTTACAGAACCGTGTTTGAACCCAGCCATCTCAGTTTGCAGGGACTGGGGGGATGCAGGTTATTCTAATGAATCTAGCACATGTGGGTGCTAAGGCATCACTTCTGATGGTAATAATCCATTTCTACAGGGCTCTCAGCCCCCACCAAAGGACATGCCATTTGTGTGAAACTCAGAGCCCTTAATAACAAAGGCATCTTCTACCCCGGGGTTAGCCAAACTGAGCGCTCAAGGTTCACAAGCGTTCTCTCAGAGCAGGTGACTCCTGTCATCCTGTCGCCTGTCATAAGTATACTGCTGTCTTATCTCCTCACAAAGCTTTTAACCTTATTTTGGTTTCTCTGTGGTGCTCTTCACCAGAATTGATAGGGTTAGAATTTCAGCTGCCTCACTTCTCTCTTGTAAGGTAGGGCTGATAACACAAACCACCCCAGGTGACCGTGTAGAGTAACGAGGTAATGAATGAAAGCACCCAGACCTACGCCCTGTTCATGGCTCCATAACTGTTGTGGAAACGTGAATATCACCCCCCACTTTGATTTTCTACCGATACCGATAGAGAAGAAAAAAGTGAGTTCATTATAACAAGCAACCTCTAGCTCATTTCTTATAGCCCAATATTTTTTGTGTTAGCTGCTTGAAATACCTGCCCACCACCAGCCGAAAAAAATGCTCTTCATGGAAGCATTCTATGAGAACACTGCAAGTGAAATTGTCTGTTCAGAAGGTGCTGGCTTACTACATATGTTAATGAATATTTTCTATCCTATGAACCTAATCTCAATCAGAGACCTGAGCAGAAGATGCAACTTCAGGCGCAGACCTCTGGGAGCCCTGAGATGGTCCAGATTCTGTTTAAATGGTTTGTCTTAAAGAGTTAGAGGCAAAGATGACACTCTCCCTGATTTCTTTACATAAACAAAAATATAGGACAGTGGGGTAGGAGGTTTTCAAAACATTTTTATTATAAAAAAATTCAAATACACACAAAAGCAAACAACATAGTACAATGGAGGGGGTTGTTTTAAAAAACCTGAAGTTATATTGCAATGCAGGGAGTAGAATGATAAAAAGAAAATATTTAAACACTATGTTTATGCCTTCCACGATGAATAGCTTATTTAAGTAATTATATGTTTCTATTCAAATTGTTATATGACACTCTCTTATCAGCAGTGACTAGCACAAACCACAGTAAGATATACATGTGGCCTAGACTTTATGTATGACTAACAGCAAAGTTTTATGAAATGATTCTTAGTATTTGCAGTGCTCTCTTGATTTATTCACTGACTTCTTCATTTGTTCAGTATCTATTCGTAAGATTAAATAAAATAGGTGTTATAACATTTGTTTAGAGAACATGAATATAGAAAAGAGAATACACACCCCATTTAGTGTCAATTTTCCATCCATTCTTTCTGAAGATCTAACTAAAATTCTCCAGGGGACATAATTTCTTTTCTGCCATAGAACAAAAGGTAGCCCACAAATCTAATATTCATGTGGACAGTTTATTTCAAAGGAACTTCTAAGCATTTTTATCATCATTTTGTGAATAGGAAAACCTAGAAACATGTAACTTATATTCTATGACCTGTCTTTGGTCAAAATGCATAATCCCAAAGGCAGGGCAGGACTTGTACCCCAGGGCAACACTCTTTCCACTTCATACTCAACACTGGCCTATCCTGGTGGATTTGAATTTTCCACTGCAAGGTAATTACGGCCTTGCACATCCAAGCAGCTCAGAAAAATCCTAAATCTGAAACAATCAAGTGTACTTTTTGCTTAAGCATTAGGCAGACTTCCATTCACCTCTGTACCGAGAGAGAGAGGGGAGAGAGAGAGAGAGAGAGAGAGAGAGAGAGAGAGAACATTTGGATATGCCTAGCTTTGGTAATATAAATTAAATTAGAATTATTCTTTATCTACCCATCTAACACTTTTTCCCTTCCTCTTTTTTCTTAAGAAATAAACACAAACTAGCTCATCAAGATAGTAATGACTATTTGGTTTAAAAGAAGCAGCCTATGTTTGATGTTGCTTTGTTTCTAACAGAATTAAAAAAGAAAAACTAAACTCAAACCCTATAATTCAGCCCAACCTGCTGCTATTCTTTGATGAAAGCGTTTTTAAAATAACAGATAGGAAGCTGAGATTTGCACTGAGATAAAGATAGTTAGCATAGATCAAAAGCAATCGTACATAAGTCAGTTAGATTCAGTGATCAGATGTGGTAAGTGGCTGGTCCCATATCTAGTTGCTTTATGTACAACCACACTTACTGAATGCAGGCACTCTAATAGGCTAGACACTCACAGATGGAAATTAATGGAAGGCAATCTATAATGGTTAGGCTGTTTGTTCTGGTATAGATCCAAGACAACATTTCTCCTAATTAGTAATATTACCATAATTTTTTATAACTGTCTATGCTGCCCTGCCCAGAATAGTAAACTATCTTTGAAAGTTTTATCTAGCATTTCTGAGGGGGTCAGCATTATCTTGTAAGTACTCTATATCCCACATACATAAACTTAGAATTTAGACATAGACAATTTCCCAAGCCTATTAGAAGGAAAAATATTTTAAATCCTCCCCTTAAAAAATCTATCTAAGGCATTTTTTTTGTGGGGAAGGTGCAAGTAATATAAAATAATGTCAATATCAATAGGGCCCAGAAGAGAATGCTAAATTGGTTTTGAGGTGAAGTGCTGGGATCGTGGAGAGGAGAGAATGAGAAGTAATGGTTTACTTGGTAAGTAAAATGGAAGAGTCGTAACAGTGGTTATTTTTCTGGAAGGCTGAATTGCAACAGAAACGTGTTGATAAAGACCACAGTTAATGCCACATGTTTCTTTGGGATGCCAGCCATACATTACCACTCATAATGAAGATGATCTTGGATAATCAAAGCCAGGCTATAAATCACAGAGATTAAAAACCCATATTAGGGAATTTCCATGCAGCTCAATATGGGGGTTGCTTCCTTACTTAATATATTAATGAAGTCTAAAATTCTAGAGCTGAATCTTCTCACTTACTTTCACCAGGCTTGAACACCCCTCATTTGTAATAATCAAGCCAAATTACCTTTTAGCTAAAATGGTGTTCTACCATGGATGATCCAACAGGCCAGGGCTAGTGTGAAGCAGCTGAGGCACTTACCCCGAGCACAAAATGTAAGGTAGGGAGTGCCCACAGCTTCAGTAATCAAGATAAATAACATTTTAACTTCCCTACCATAATCCTATCTCTGTTGAATCCTGTCTTTATTTAACATTTTGATAGCTTGTACACCATGGATATTTTTGCATTAAATTTGAGTTTCTAAATATTCTTTTTCTTGATTACTGAGGTGTGGGGCACTCTTTCAAATTTTGTTCCCTGAAGCAGGTGCTTCACGTGGTCCATAGTAGTCCTGGGCCTATAACCTTATTCTTCTATTTACATCACTTCAGATTCAAAAAGTTATTTCTTACATCTAGCCCAGAGTTTCCCAGCCTCAGCACTTTTGACATTTGGGGCCAGATAATTCTTTAGTTACAGGGGTGTCCTGTGTATGACAGGATATTCAGCAGCAACCCTGGCATCTCCCCACTCAATGCCAGTAGCAATGCCGGATGTCTCCCCACTCCCACAGTTGTAATGGTTACACCAAAAATGTCTCCACATATTGCCAAATCGTCCCCAGTCGAGAACCACTGATCAAACCAACATCCCTCATGCTGCAACCACCCCATTTCTTCCCATTGCTTTTCTAAGAGAGACAGGAAGCAGCTTTTCTTCATCTTCTAAATAACAACCCCATGAGATTCTTTGCTTTGTAGAGTATGTGTTTACTTTATAATCTGATTAGAGTGATGATAATTACATTAGCATGTCTAGACTTCCTAAGGTCAAACCTTTGGCCTCTGTAAAGTTTATTCCTGTCTAATATCTGACATCTCAGGAGGCCACTTGACCATCTGAAGCAGTGGCCTCTCCCGCAATTCAGAAATGTCTTGTGATCATAACCCCCTGTCAAACTGTAAACTCAACTCCTTCACCGCATTATGCCACAGGGATTAGTTACCCCCAACAATGTTTTACTGCCTTCAAAGTGAATTTCATCTTGGAATTTATCAGTAACCTTTATGTAAACCATCCTATGTTCTTCCATCTCAGAAGCTAAGGCTCTAATGAGTCAGCTTATATTAAATAATTCAGCAGTTCCATCCAACTTCCTCTGTGATCTTAGTTTTTTAGCTACTACAATTTCAGGAAGCCATTTTGCCTATAATGAGCCAGAAAGGTATTTAGCATTTTTCTTTCTGATCATTCAAAGGAAAAATTTATTATGAAATTTATAAAGCCCAGAGTCAGATTACACTGGAAGGTAAAAGTCCATTTTTGGACACGAGTTTTGTAAGAACATACTAAAAAGTCCTATAACCATCCATGCAAATTGCCAAATGAATCATAAGTAAGTAGTCAGATGGATAAACTGGAAATTGTTCCTGATGATGCACAATCTGTCACATTCACCCTCTGCTCTGTTGAACATTCACAACATTCTGGTTACTTATGTGTTTTTTTCTTCCAGGTAAGAATGATGTATGTGAGAGTCTTATATTCAAGATAATAAGTTTGGATATTATACCAGTCAGAGTTGTTTACTGCAAGCAACAGAAAATAACTCTACCTGATTTCAGCAGAGAAAAGCATGTGTTGCTGTGTTGTTGAATAGCTCAGGGCATTTCAACAGTGTTGAAACCAGGCTTAGAAAAGGAGGCCAGACAAGGGCAGCTAGGCAGTAGGTGGACAACTAAAATCACACCACCTAACCCATCTAATGCAGAAACAACCATCGCTCCCCTCACACTGAACATACATATCACAGGCTGACTGGCAGCCACACACACAGGACTTTGAACAGTGCTGCTGCACCTCCGTCCCTCTGGATTTCCTGCTGTCTCTGTCTCTATGTGTGACCAGCTCCCAGTTCAAAGGCAATAGTAGGTGCATCCATTTAGTCAAGCCTAGGTCACATACCTGCATCCTAGCTGCAAGGGAGGCTTAAAAAGGTCTGGAGTTTTCAGCTCCTAAAGTGGGAGTCAAGCAGCTAAAAAAAGAGAGACAGTTTCCACTGAGATACGATAAACAGAGATAATTAATAATAACAGATGAAGTCTTGGGCTCTGGAGTTAGACTGTCTGAATTTGAATCGATGCTATGTGACCTAAGTGACCTTGGATAAATCACTTAAATCCTTACTTGTTTCTATTTTCTCACTTCTAAAATAGAGACAATACCATTGTCTGCATTAGAAACCCTTGTGAGGATGTTTGTATTTAAAACATCCATGTAAAATTTCTTAGCACAGTACATGGCACATAGTAAGTATTAATGCTTCTATATTTCTGTGTGTGTGTGTGTTTAAATGAACACATGTTTATACCAACACACAACATTGATAGCAGAGACAGAGCTTCTCTACTCCCACTCTCTTTCCCTTTTATAAACACCTACCAAATACTGAGAGTACCACATATCTCAGACATTCATTTAGTTTAATGCTAGGCAAGGCAACTTGATTTAACTTTGGTCTCCTCCCTTAAAGCATACATGATCTAGCAGAGAGACACCAAGGATGAAAGAATTATAATTCTACATATGTTATAATATAATAAAAACAAAAGTTCAGAAAAGGATAAGATTAATTTATCTAGAGAGCTAGAAAAATCAAATAAAAGGAACCCAAAAGGCAGTGAGAATACTGCCAGCACAGCGGTATAAATGCAGGGTGTCTGGGAATGGGGAAGAATTCAGAAAGACAAGAGCATGGGTTGATGGGAAAGTAAAAAGGTGAATTGAGAAAGATCAGGGCCAGATTATCAAAACCCTCTGGGGTCACGGTGGTTATCCTGTCACCTGCTAACATGCATGCTAGCAAAACTGCTAGGAACTGACCCAAGACCCTAGCAATGTGCCACATTATTGGCATCAATATCTTCATATCTTATTTGTTCTTTTTAAATTCATTATTCAGAAGTTAAATTCCAGGTATTAAGGTTGGCTGAAACAAAACAGTGGAAGAGGTAAAGTTTCTCCTGCTCCTTCGTTGGGTCTTCCTTTCCCCCTTAACCTCCATCTCAGCTTCCCAGTGCCATCTGAAAGCCTCTGGCTGTGCCTCACAACCATTGCAATGCTGCCAAAGCTTTAGGCCCTCATGAGTATTGCCAGGTCCAGATCCTCCCATTCTTCTTCCTCCATCAATACACCAGAGCCCTGATTTCTGTCTAGCTGACAAGACTGAGAATGGGCTAAACAGATACACCAGACTTAACCCGTTTCTGTCAGTGGCCCTCTTAATAACACAGTATCCTGATAGCAACAGTGGCCTCCCCAGAACAGCTCCCCAACCTCAGTTTCTGTCAGTTGCTACACCTACATCTTCCCCAACCTCTCCACCTCCCTATGCCCACCCTGCCACAGTTAGAACACATGCTCTAATATGGACAAAATAATTCTTGTAGACCACAAAATAAGAATGCCTAAAAGCAGGATTGCTCCAGAAAATCTGAGGCTAGCCATTGCTTCCTGGTTTCTTCTCAGGAACCCAAATCTGCTCTTCCCTCTGGACCAGAATCTGATCTCAAGTTCTCTAAGACCATCAACTCGGGACTAGGAGCCCAGTAGCTCCAGCATCTGCGTGACTGGAAATGGGATGATGTGGCCACTTGCTGGAGACGTTTCAGCACGTTGATTGCAAAGCCCAGTGAGTTTCTTTCAGGTTTTGTTTCAGCTGCCAAGAGCCCAGGGCCTCAAGCCTTGTGAGCAGCTCCAGGAATCTCAGGGAATCGAGAAGAGATCCAGGGCACTGGCATTGGCAAAGATGTTGCTGGTGTGGCCGGGTGTGGTGCTGAAGTGGCCTGGAGGGTGCAGCCCATTCGGAAGAGCTGTGGCTGGAAGGAGTCTGTACATAAGGGACAGGTAAAAATGAGCAATTATATTTGAGACAGATCCATTCATTCCGTGGCAATGTATTTTTTTCACATGCTTTTCTTTTTACAGCAAGCAAAAGCACATGAAGCCAGTGACTATGAAGTCAGTCAAATTGAATTGACTCAGTTTTTCTCAAGTCTTCAAGCGTGAAGCATTGCAAACCTTCGAGTGTACACTGGGGAAAGAAAGGAAGGAAAAAAAAAAAGGACTTCACGGCGAAAACTAAGGAAATGCCTGTGAAAAGAAAACGGCAAGATAAAGCAACACGATTTCAAATCTTAATCTCCTGAAATGGTGGTTCTAAAGCTGCACTTTCCACACTTCTGAGTGAGACTCTTCAAAACTCCGTGTCGAATCATGTTATAACCTTGCTTCTTATCTGTCTGCGATGGCTTTCAAGGGCCAGTAATTCCCCACATGCAGCAGAAAAGTTCACAGTAGAGATCTGCGCGCTTGGCTAAGCTTCCCGCCTTGCTTTTTGTGGAGCGCTGGTGGAGGAGAGAGCTTTGTTTCTTTCAGAACTAATGCAACTGCCAAGGACACAGGCTAGAAGCAAACCCAATCACTCACTTGGACACATACTCCACAGGACAACAACTTAATATTAGACTCTCTGCTTTTGTCCAGTAAAACACATGGCCAGGTAGAATGCCCCTGCAATTTTTTAAATTAAAAACTAGCAGACGAGACCACAACTACGGGGGAGACTTTTTTGTTGCCCTCTTGCCAGACACCCTCCCTTGCCCCATCACCAGAGATGACCTGGAGTCTTGGGCGCTGCCTGGTGGGGTGACAGTGGTGCTGGCGGCTGAGGAAAGAAGAGTCATGGAAATCTTAAACTGCAGAGAGAGGACGTCATCTGCCATAGGAAGGGTGGAGGCCACCTCACCGTCTCTTTCTCTACCTGCCTACTGGCCCTTGGACTGGCCTGAGGATTTGTACAGGAAGAGGCAGGCGTGAAGAGCTATGAACAGCATTCCCTGTATCAGGAGCCATAAATGCAAGTGTCAGCCAGGGTCTGGCAGGTAACATCAGCAAGTAAAATGGGTGAGGTCTAAGAAAAGAAAAGGAAGGAAGACATTATCTACTATGTTATTTGTTTTTGTTTTTTAATAAAGACTTTTATTTCTTTTAAAAAAAGATTAAGATGGCCGAGGCAGGTGGATGACTTGAGGTTAG